>NW_026127274.1:23625-150866 GCF_022985175.1 Labeo rohita | reverse complement strand
AATGGAAAATATGGTATTATGCTGTTAAACAACAGTGTCATACTGTTGCTGATCAACATATTCCACAATGCATCGCAAAATACAGTAACTTACTGTTATTATATGAAAACACCATTTTACTGTTAAATTTCCTTCCATTTACAGGAATTTTTTTACAGTAAAGCTTTATAATGGCAATAGGTGGGTGTTTTTGTCAAAAAAAAACGTCGAAGGATTACGATATAAGCCATGAGCAGCAAGTTGTTCTTAATTGCATTTGGCAGTGGTTAGTAGCACACCTTGCTTATCTGTGATTACATGTGTATGTGTGAGTGTTACCTCACCTCTCCCTTGCTGAGGGCTCTTATATAAGGAAAAAAGAGAAAGAATACCAAGACAAAAAGCTTAACCTAGCGATCTTGATGATGTTGGTGAGGAGGCCGACGTGATGGACATGAGCTACGAAGCGTTGATCCTGAGGCTTGCTATAACTGCAGAGAGAAAAAGGAGATCAGGCTGAACACAGAGTTCAGAGGGGGGAGAGGAAGTGGCTGTATGTGAGCCTGCAGCAAGGGAGAGGTGAGGTAACACACTCACACATATACACACAGTTATAGATAAGCAAGATGTGATATTAACCACTGTCAACTGCAATGAAGAACATCTTGCTGCTTGTTAAAAAGATTTTAGTATTAAGCTGTTAGAGAGAAATTTTAACTGAAAAGTTGGAACGTATATACAATATGAAAATAAAGCTTACAAACAATTACCAGGAATATCTTTGTGCATATCAGGGCAATGGTTATCTTTCATGGTTAATTCTGGCACTACATGTTCAGTGATTATAACATGTGAATTGACAACACTATCTAGAATGAGCGGCAACTACAGTCAGGTCCATATATATTTGGACACTGACAAAAATTTCATACTTTGAAACTGTTATAAATGAAACTGAAATTAAAATGCAGACTTTAAGCTTTAATTCAAGTGGTTGAACAAAGATACAACATAAAATACTAAGAAACCCCCACTACTTGGTGGCAAAACCCTTGTTGGCAACCACAGAGGTCAGACATTTCTTGTAGTTCAAGTCATTAAGGTTTCTAGGCTGATGTTTGGCAACTCAAACCTTCAGCTCCCTCCACAGATTTCAGTCCTTCACAGCATAGTGTGTTACCAATTGTTGTCTTAATGACTACACTGTAAGCCCGGATTTTGTATCTAATTAAACCATTTAATTACAATTGAACACAATATTTAAGTTTTACTGCATTGCTTATAAAATATAAGTAGATTCTACTAATTTGTAGACATATTTGAACCTGTGAATAAACTTAAGTTAAATTAACTCGTATTATGAAATTTATCTGCTGACCACGCCTCCTCCACCGGTGCTGCGAGTAACAGCGCCATTTTGTCACTGTGATTGTGTATGAATTTAAGCTGTGGATGAATGTGGAAATTTAGATTTATATAGTTCTATTGGCATTGTTTTCCGCCATTTATCTTTTATCACGTCCCTCGAGAAACTCTTTGTGATCGGCAAAAGTCGTTGTTCGTCTAAACGACGGGACATTTCTCATCCGTTGATAGCTAGTGTTCTCACTCGCCTGCGCTTGAACCCCTGACTGGCGAGTTCGACTAACATTTTTTGCCTTTTTCTTTCAATGATTTCTTTTTCACTCGAGGAGCTGTTGTTTGTGAGGAGTGTAAATTTAGTTTTACTCATACAGTAGCCGCGATTCCAGCCGAGGAGCGACAATGGTGGAGCTAATATGGTGAGTGCAGTACGTTAATGTACCACGTTTAATTTAGACATGGCTATTGTTTGAAAGCGTAAGTTTTCGTTAATTAGCGGTATAAATACAAAGGCGGATGAATATACTTCTGTTCTATCTAGGTTCAGAGTCCTCTTAACGACTATCTTGTTTTGGAAGAAAGAAGAAATGGAAGAGATGCTTTGAAAGTGTAAGTATGATCCTAATAACTGATAAGAGAGCACTGCTATTTACACATTTTCCTCCTGGTTTCACAGACAAGGCTTAAGGCCAGTCTCAGAATAAAATAACATGTTTAATAACATGACAAGGAGTCTTTACTGAAAATACCTTGTAATGACATATTTTAAAATATGTCAGTGCCATTTTTCTTTTCTCAAGATGCACACCAGTAATGTTTTTAAGGTGTTTTTATAAAAGCTATTTAAGTATCTTAATTTAACTAAGGCCTAGTCCTGGCTTAAGCTAAGCCCTGTCTGTGAAGCCCTGTCTGTGAAACCCTGTCTCTTTGTTCAAACATGGAAATTATTCAAGAACAAAACAATTTCCTTGTTCACATTTATGCCACCTTCACACCAAAGTTCAAGATCAACTGTATGTCGTGGGTTAACTGAGACCTGTTCTGAGGATGATCACTTTGACTAGCACAGTGTGTGTCAGAAGATTATTCATAATGATGATGGTGTGAGTCTGTCCTGCACTCATTCCTGTTGTTTACAAGCTTTCCTGAATAACACCGATCTTCCTGACCATATGCCAGTAGTGTTTGTATGTGGATTTTACTTTAAATATTCTGTAGATGTACAATTAAACGTAAACCCTAAAGTCTAATTACCATCTGTAAACTGGAAATTTTCTGAGAGCTGTACCACCTAACCACTGTATCTGACTGCTCCAGATTAATTTAGACATTGATAGTGTTGCCATAGAAAAGCGCAATTCCCAGTCTATTGGCATGAACAGCTCACAAGCTGAACATCACAATGTTGTCCTCTCAGAATTAAAGTAATTATGACATGGTGTGAAGGCAGCATATGACTTTGAGTATTTAACAACAGCATTGTCTAACTGACTTGATAATGTATTTGTCGTTCTGTTTCTTCCTCTGTTAGGAGGCAGCTGACAAGACAGACTTCAGTAAGAATCCTCAGCGTTGATCAAGAAAGTTCACAGCTCACCTCATCTAGAGTGGGAATCATCTTGGAAGAAAGCTTGGTAATGGATGAACTGACCAATCTCAGGCCTTCTATGTCCATTGTTTTCAGACTGATTTCCCTGCCTACACCTGGACTATCCTAAGTGTATGAAAAGTATTTTATATTTTTTGTCGGGAAAAGGTGAGCTGACACCTAAAATTCAGTATTGCCAATAGTGTGAACTCAGAGTGTGGAAAAAACATATCGTTTTGATGCTGTTTGTTGCGATTGAGGAAAACTTGTTTGTGTGCTTAACGATAAGTTAATTTGTTGAACTAGTATCTTTTTGAACTTTTTTTTTTCTCCCATGTTTTATGGGGAAATGTTTTCAGGATATGAAAAAATGGTTTTGTTGTGTTTTCAGTTGAATATTTGTAATTGAATTGATTTAAAATAAAAGGGAAAATTGCATTAATGTTCCTTTATTTGTTTGCTTTTTCTTAATTTTCTAGGTTAATAAATTGGAAAAATAAAACATTTGATATAGATTTAACTTGGAAATTAGTATATTTGACTTAAATATAATAGTTATAATAATTGAAATGATGTTACAAATGAAATGATGTTACAAAACATTTTAAATAAACTAAGTCTCAGCTACCTTAAGATTTTTTAAGTAAATTCATTACAAGATCCTCCTTGAGATGTTCTGGGCTGATTCCTCACTGTTCTTATGATGATTGAAACTCCACAAGGTGAGATCTTGCACAGAGCCCCAGACCGAGGGAGATTGACAATTATTTTGTGTTTCTTCCATTTGTGAATAATCTCACCAACTGTTGTCATTTTCTCACCAAGCTGCTTGATGATGGTCTTGTAGCCCATTCCAGCCTTGTGTAGGTCTATAATCTTGTCCCTGATATCCTTGGACAGTTCTTTGTTCTTGGCCATGGTGGAGAGTTTGGAATCTGATTGATTGATTGCTTCTGTGGACAGGTGTCTTTTAAACAGGCAACAAACTGAGATTAGTAGTAATCTCAGCTCGGTACCTGTATAAAAGACACCTGGGAGCCAGAAATCTTGTTGATTGACAGAGGATCAAATACTAATTTAACTCACTAAAATGCAAATCAATTTATAATTTTTGGCAATGTGTTTTTCTGGATTTTTGTTGTTATTCTGTCTCTCACTGTTAAATAAACCTACCATTAAAATTATAGACTGATCATTTCTTTGTCAGAGGTGGGAGGAGTAGGATCTGCATCCAACCTTGCCCCCTGGATATTTTGTTCTGCAGTGAGCCAGCAATAATAATTTTCATTTTGATTACATAATAATGGCAATGTATACCTGTCAAAATCAGACATGCCTCTTTGCCAGCTGTGATGCCTGGTTACTGGTTTAAACTTGGCCCAGGTTTTTAAAAGATTTTTGGGTCAGCACACCTTAATAGCTTCAACAATTGATTGCCAATTAAGTTTAGAATACAATGAATTTAGGCCCAGATTTTGTAATAGCTGCTAATGGTGGATATTTTGATTACTCGAAAATGTATGAATAAACTTCTATGTATTGTTTATGTATTAAAATATGTTTTCGTAGTTTGTGTTGTCCCTTATCAGTGCACAATTATCACAAATTAAAAAGGATTCATGACAATATTGTCCAAAACCCCATTTTTCTAGAGCATTTCCAAACTTTTGGAGGGCAGTGTAACATTAAGACTACCTTCTTAATATTGTGTTGGTCCCCCTTTATCTGCCAAAGTAGCCCTGACCTGTCGAGGCATGGACTTCACTAGACCCCTGAAGATGTGCTGTGGTATCTGGCACCAAGATGTTAACAGCAGATCCTTTAAGTCCTGTAAGCTGGGCCTCCATGAATTGGACTTGTTCACTTGGCTGTTCATGAAGCTGTTTGCAGGCCAGGCCCAGACCTCAGAGAGACCACTCCTTGACAATGCTGACATGATTCTTTTTGTTGAAGGATCAGCCTCCAGAGACCCTAAGACAGGCAAAAACAAGGTTGACTATGCTGTAACTACAGAACATGATGTGCTTTTGTCGGGGTCATTGCAGTCTCACTATTCAGCCCAAGCAGCTGAACTAGTGGCATTAACAAAAGGAGCAGGAAACTGCCTAATGACTGAACTTTCTGATTCTGTTTCAGATGTACAGACCTGTGCAACAACGGAGGACAAGCAGCAATGGAGAAAAAATGATTTGGTGTATGACAATGGGATTTGACTGGATCCTGAGGGAAACTCCCAAAACATTTCTTCCCTTATTATGCCAAACTGACACATGGGTCAATTTTATTACTCGAAACTGGTTCAAAAAAGGCAACTTATGCAGAGAAGTATTGCCAAACCTGCAACATGCTGCACGTATAACACAGGAAAAGGGGTAGTGATGCAACAAGCACCAAAACCATTTGAACATTTAATGATAGATTTAATTAAATGAACTCCCAGTGAAGGGAAGAAATATTGCTTAGTGATGGTGGATATATGGTAAAAATGTGTGGAAGCTTTCCCAACTTCCTGCTAGAACAGCGCAACACTGTGCACAACACTATTCTTACTGTGTTTATGGCCTTGCATTCTAAAGATGATAAGAAATGCTGTCTTGAAATGATGTGATCATGTGTCACACCTTAATGATGTACATGCAATTGCCCAAAAATGATGATGATGATGATGATTTCCCAGATTTAGACCCTATTCCACCATGGGTGACTAAGCCCCCGCGATTAAGTACTAGTTCAAGTTCAACTGATCCTCCAACTTCTAGGAAGATGCTTTGCATTAAATACTCAATCAGACCTAGTCTGAAGGGAAATATTCAGATACCCTAAAAGGAGACATATGTTGAGTATGCATTATGATTGGATGATATAGAAACATCCTGGTCTGATTAGGATATAAATACTTAGTCAAAGTGTTCCTCTTTGTCACACACTCTGCAGATGCTCTGTATGATTGTCTGACCTTCTTATGAGAATAAACCTTGTTTTCCCTATTCTACAATATTCTCACAATAAGAGTTGGAAACATTTTTCCAGAACAAGGGTGAGTAAATATTAAGAAAATTTTCATTTTGGGTAAACTGTTCCTTTAAACTCCTTCTAACTCTTAGCCAAATCATTACTTTTATCATGTCTAATAATATCAAGCTGACCATTATAAATCATATACTATCGGATACAAGCTCCTATCATTGCAGACTTAATTCTTTTGTTCTATAAATTGGTTAATACACAATGCACTGATGCTCTGAACGGCTCAGACTGGAGTTCTCATGGCGTCTCTCCATACATTGCTGATTCTGTGCGTATGCACCACAGCACTGTGTTTGGTGAGTGTGGAATTCAGATGTCATAAAAACAATGATTTTGTAATTATACATTGATTATTATTGTGCTAAACAAGCAAATTATCATATTTTAGAGCAAAACTAACACAGCTGTTGGTATACTATAATGTAATGACCCAGTTCAAGACTGAATGAGTTTTATAATGATAGTTTGTGAGTATTTCATAATAGCAGGTTATACAATAAACAAAGCTTGCCAAGTATCTTTGACACTTACCACTCAAATGTTTTCTTTCAAAGCCAATATCTTCACTCACAGGTGAGTCATAACAATCACATAATTTTAATATAACAATGTGTTCAATAATCTGTCAGTTCTGTCTGTTCATGTATTGGTTTTTCCCATTGTCTCCTCCCGATCTGTCTGCTTTGGTTTAACCCTCGTTAGCGTCATCCCCTTCACCTGTCTGCAATGATTAGTTACCCTTTATAAGTCTGTCTCTGTGTTTAGTACTCTGTTGGCCTTTGTTGGATGTTTACCTATGTGTGTGGATGTCTCTCATGTTCCTGTTTGTTCCTGACCTGATTACTCCTTGAATTTATATTAAAGACTTTGTGTGTTTTGGATATCGTGTTCGTGTCTCGTCCATCCAGCACCTACGTAACAGAAAGACAGACCAAAACAGTACACGGCGTTTTTCCCTGCTTTTTCTTTTCCGGTTATTCTCAGTGTTTGTTTTTTGATTTTTTTTTTTTTTTTTTTTTTTTTTTTTTTTTTTTTTTACGTCATGGATAACCCCGCCGTCCTCCTTCTCCTCCTGGAGCAGGGGAATCGCTCTCTCGAGGACCACACCAGAGACTTTGTGTACCTCGCTCCACTCACGCACTACCCGGACAGCTGCCTGTGCACATTCTACCGTGCGGGACTTAACACCACCACCAAGGCGCAGTTGTCCTGGGAGGGTCCTTGAGAGAGCATTGCCGACTACATCAAGTGGGTGCTGGTGTCCAGCAGATCTTTGTTGGCCGCGGAGGATGACACCAGCCCCACTCAAGGCCCAGAGCCCAGCCAACCAGCATCCCGACACGCGGAGTATGAGCCCGAACCCACCGCGGATGAGGAGCCAGAGCCACGAGCGACAGAGCCAGAGCCCTACACGTCCGATCAGGTGCGAGAGCCGGCTACAGCTACTGCGACGGTGGAGTGCAACATGGAGCAAATGAGGGCTATGGAGAGCCCTGCCCACTGCACCACTGCTGGGGGTGAGCTGGAAAAAAACTCTGGGGACTTGATTGACTTCTTTACTGAAGTTCTGGAACATAACTCTGGGGATTTAATAGACTTCACTGAATTATCTATCTGTTATGATCAACCTGCCTGTCTGGAATTCCCACCCACCCTCCCTCTTCTGCCTATGTCAACGTCTGTCTGGTCACCGCTGTCCCCTGACAGCCCCTCTGCTCACCCTCAGTCTTCCACCTGTGCAGTAGGCTCGCAGCGGGTCTGCCAGTTTCCATCTGTGTCAGGGCTGGAGGATCCCTCATCTCCGCTTCCAGCCTCAGAGTCCAGAACTCCGCCTCGGCCCTCCGACCCTGCGGCTCCACCACGGCTCTCAGCGCCCTCATCTCCATTGTCGCCCATCGGTCCACCAGCTCCACCGGGCTTCCTCGTCTCTCCGGCTCCGCCCTGGTCGGTCGTTGTCCCTCCGTCACCTCCAGACACCTCACCCTCTATCCTCTGTCGCTCCGGCTCCGCCGCGGACCTCCGGATCTCCGCCTCCGCCTTGGTCGCCAGAGCCTCGGGTTCTGCCTTGGCCCTCCAGATCCTCAGTGTCGCCCAGGATCTTCGAATCTCCATCTCTGCCTCGGGCTCCTCTGCCAGCTGCTCCGCCTCTGTCGGTCGGCCCCCTGGAGTCGTCAGCCCTTCCTCCACCATGGCTCCTCCCTCCGTCGGCTCCACCGTGGGTCGTCATCATGGCTGCGGTCTGGGTCTCTCTCAGCCTCTCCTGCTCCGGGTCCCTCCTGTTTCCTCCTTGGCTCCTCCCACCATCATCACCTCCTTGGACTGTTTTGTTTGCCCCTAGGACTCTGTTCTTTGTCCCTCTCCCGGGGTTCCGTCCTCCGCCGAAGCCTCCTCCCACATAGACTCTGTTTTTCTGCCTTTTCGCCCCTCTTGTCTTTTTTGTTTTAGTTTTGTATGGCGTGAGGACACGCCTTCCGGGAGCGGGGTGTAATGTCACAGTTCTGTCTATGTATTGGTTTTTCCCATTGTCTCCTCCCCCCGTCGATCTGTCTGCTTTGGTTTAACCCTCGTTAGCGTCATCCCCTTCACCTGTCTGCAGTGATTAGTTACCCTTTATAAGTCTGTCTCTGTGTTTAGTACTCTGTTGGCCTTTGTTGGATGTTTACCTACGTGTGTGGATGTCTCATGTTCCTGTTTGTTCCTGACCTGATTACTCCTTGGATTTATATTAAAGACTTTGTGTGTTTTGGATATTGTGTTCGTGTCTCGTCCATCCAGCACCTACGTAACATAATCACAACTGTTTTAAAATGATTTTATATAGTATGCTCTGAATTTGACCTTTTTAAATTTAATTTGTTTATTTATTTTTGTAGGGAATACAGAGATTGATGTGGATGATGGAAAAGACCAGGATATATTTGATATAAATGAAGGTTTGTGGAAACATTAATACCATGTCTTAAATCTGTAGCATAATTTTATAACACTTTATTAACTGCTGTCCTGTTCAACAGAGGCAGGACTTCACCTGGTGGAAGGAGATATTCTGATACAGGAGGTCAGTGTTTTCTTTCAGCAAATTCTCATGCCACTTTCCACAAATAGGGTACAAAGTAGGGCCTGAATCTCTAGGCCTGAAAAATAACAATTTTTTAGGACATTCTTGAAGGGGTCATCAGATGCAAATTTCATTTACATGTTGTTTGAACATTAATGTGTGTTGGCAGTGTATGTACACATCTACCCTATAACGATAAAAATCCATGCAGTGGTTTTTAATTTAATTTTTTTTTTTATCTGTAAAAATAATATCCCCTTTTTCAAATCAAGCCATTCTCATATGCCTGTCGATACCTCCCACCATAGTTGACATGACTGACATGAACGTCTTACCTCAGACCCACCAAAATCAGCTGTAACAGTCCAACCTCCATTGTTTCGATGCAGGAGCAGGGATGTAAATTAGACAAGAATGTCTCCAATTGAGGTGTTGTGTTGCTGGATGTAATAATGAACGTGGTCGTCATTTACTCCCGACATCTGAGCCGCTAAAGAGATGCAGTGGATTGTTTGTTTGTGAAGGGAATTGGCCTCCCGATCTACTTTTTTTTTTTTTATTTATTTATTTTTTTTTTATAAATCTTTGTGATCACCGCCCCTAATAACATGTTAGTTAGCAAGTTTAGCTGCTAAACGCAGCTAAATGTGGCTAAGGTAAACAGGCTGGTCACTCCACAAAGAGAAGAGAGGGGCAGGGTGAGCGGAGCTCATTAACATTTAAAGCAACCTTGACCAGAACAGGATGATTTTTGCAGAGCTGATTTTGGCAAGGTAAAAAGGTGTTATTTACACTACCATTGAGAAATTTTAACCAAAACATGTTATAGACTATTCATTAAGACCCTAAAGATTCATATCAGCTTCTGATGACTCCTTTAACCTGTCAACATTATCCTCATGAGGTCAAACTAATGTGTAAATACAGTAAAGTTTCAATCACAAACATCAAAATAATACGACTTTATTAAATACAATAAATCCATATTTAACAGGGAGAAGACAGAAACACTATTCTGGATGAAAAGTATCGTTGGCCGACCACTGTGCCGTACGTCCTTGACAGCAGCCTTGGTCTGTGAATATGTAACAACTGATTCAACTGAGTTTATGCTTTGACATTCCAATTCTAACTTAGAAATTGCTTAAAATTGCTCACTTGTCAAATGTATGTTCTGTTTTGGTTTAGTTCCTGTTTGCCCTTATTTGGTTCTGTTCCTTTTCTCATTTGTCAATTATCAATTAGTTCCACACCTGTTTCTGTTTCTCCCTGATTACTTTGCTAGTATTTATAGTCCTGTGTTCTCCCCTGTTGCTTTGTCTGCTATTTGTTATTTCAATGTGTGGTGCTACCCCTTGCTCCTGGATTTCTTGTGTTTGCATTGCAGATTATATTAAAAGACTGTTTTTGGACTATTTCTTTTGCTTGTGCTTCCCTTCAGCCACAAACACCATGACATCCCTCACAGTCCTTCTGTCTTACTTGCTCTTTTTCTTTTCTTTTGATAGAAATCAATGCCAAAGGTGTGATACTGAAAGCATTTGAGCAATTCAGACTCAAGACCTGTATTGACTTCAAACCCTGGGGTGAAGAGCCAAACTACATTTTCATAATTAAAGACAGAGGGTGAGAACTTCAAAACACTACTTTATTTATCTTCACATTATTTAATAATCAAAACTCTATTCACTTTTTTTTTTTTTTTCAAACAAAAACTTACCAAATCATTTTTTAATCTTAGTTTTTTTTTAAAGTCCCATCAAATCAAAAAAGAACTTTTCTTTTGTTTGTTTCTTTGTTTGATTGTTTGTTTTTTACTATGAATATGTTAGCCTTAAAGTTAAGCTAGTATGCTCCAAAACAATGACAAAATTTGCATTTAGAAGATATAAGCATTTAAAACTTACAAATATTTCAAATAAGACTGTTAAAGGGAATTCTGGGTATTAAGAGTAGTATGGCTTAATATAACGTAAATGATGTGTTACTGAAATAACTAGTAAAAAACCCATGAAAGATTTACGTTATTTAAAAAATCCACATTGTTATATATTTTGGACTATGGGGAGTGCTATTATTTTGATTATGTAGAATGGTTGTACTCAGTGAGCTACTGGCACTGTGCTACACTATTTTTACCGCAATACAACTCAGAAAATAAAATACTGATATGAGAACCACAGCTAGGGAAGGAGCTTACAGATGGTGATAGATACAAGTGTAAGCTTAAACCAAATCCTGTACCATCGATTTGCCCCACAAAGAGTCTAAACACACCCGGATATCAAGTGAAATCCACGCTGAGAAACTCCTTCAGTGGCTGTGGTGTCATGACCAGCGTTGGCATGTTTACATCACTTTTAAGCTCTTTCAGTAGCTGTGGTGTACTAAAAGCCTCAAAGGCATCAGGGCATGGGCATCACACGGTCTCGTGGACTTAACAGACACATGCACGCGGTGGCCATGGCAAGTCCGCAAGACCCTAAGTAAACATGAAGTGTGCCATTTATATAATGACTCTATTATAGATCGGTGGTCCCACCCCCTACGCTTTAAATAGATGTTAAAGCTGTGGCTCTTATCGGTTACTTGTTCATAGAGTTACTATTTTCTGTATGATGAATGGAATGTAGTGCACTATAGAGGATAGAAAATGATTCAGACAGTTAATATTATTCTATGTGTTGACATAATTTCAACTGAAACAGGAAGACAGGGTGGAAGATATCGACAAGCCCTGCACCTTTTAAAAATAGCCAGTAGTGTTTTGTTTATATCACAGCTTGGGCCAGAGCTGTTGAGCTTAGTAAAGATGAATTTGACAGCAGCGAATGACAGCCACAGTCTAATTGATTACCCATTTAGATTCAGTATGAAACTGTTACAAAAGCTAACATTACGATTATAATGATGCTGAGAATGTGAGGAAGTGTGGCACTTCAAGGCACATCAGTGGATCTTTAATCATTTTAATGTATTAAATAATATTTTAGTAAAATAAACATTAGATCTTTTCAGGCATGTGCAAACATTGGGACTTTTATTGTACTGATTGTATCTAAAAAGTGTAATTGTTTAACAAAAAGTGAAATTCAGATGATTCCGGTGATGTTTTTCTGTTCCATCAGCTGTTACTCAAATGTGGGGAATCGTCACATTGGAAACAGGAGTTGTCAATTGGTGAAAACTGTGACCATTTAGGAACTGTGGAGCATGAGTTTCTGCATGCGCTGGGTTTCTGGCACGAGCAGTCCAGATCAGACAGAGACAACTATGTCACTATAGTGTGGGACCAGATTAAAGCGGGTATTTACTGAATTCTTAAATACATGCCTCAATAATAACAAAATTAAATGCAAATTAATTTGTTCATTAACTGTTTCCTGGTTTGTTTCTCACTAAGGTAAAGAGCACAACTTCAATTCCTGTGATGAAACAGAGTCAAGCAATCTCGGTGTGCCCTATGATTACAGTTCAGTCATGCACTATAGTAAGACTGCCTTCAGCAAAACCAGTGAGCCAACCATTGTTACCAAGATACCAGAATTCTTGGATGTGATTGGTCAACGCATGGAGTTCAGTGACAGTGACCTCCTCAAGTTGAACCGGCTTTACAACTGTAGTAAGTTTATAATTACTGTAAGCACTTTCTGGTTTAATTTGACTGATTGAATAATCATCCATTATTTTTTATAGACATATTAACATAAAATATAATGATTAACATATAACAATATAGTGATAACATTTAATGGTTAGATAAAGACCATGTCCTAAACTTCTTTACATAATTCTTCCAGCTACAACCACAACTTTTCTGGACTCTTGCCACTTTGAGGAGCCAAATATCTGTGGTATGATTCAGGGTGATGGTGGAAATGCCAAGTGGGCTCGTGTACAAACAGTAGAGGGTGGCCCACAGACAGACTACACCAACCTGGGTCAATGTCAAGGTATGAACACCCCTAACCACAAAAGCAGGTTTCAACCTAATCCATTTACAACCCAACTGAGTTTTGGATTAAAGTGTACATCAAACTGACTCAAATCAGACACACTGTCTTTTTATCATGTGTGGAATATTGAACCTTTTCACATAAAGCAAATGTTAATACTTTTTTTCAAAAAATATTTTACCAACTTTAAAAACTGAAAAAGAAAAACCCTGCTATTACATGTCCATTACTTTACAAAAGAGGAAACAAAATATAGAGAGGGAAATATACAGAGAAATGTCCAACTTCTCAGCACCCCTATATTAGAAACTCCCTCACAAATCGAGTTGACTATTATTTGTATTTGTTTGCCAAGGTAATTTAACACAAAGTATAGTGTTATGAACACATTATTTTATGACCTTTTTAGATTTATGATGTTGACTATCATGAAAATGACTCATTGGATGGGACTGTGTCAACCTAAAAGACTAGAAGTCTATTTGTTTAATTTTGTTTAATTTCTGTTATACCACCACTTTGTAAAAAGATGAATAATCCATAGTCCATAATCTTGCATTGATAACTCTTTTATGATGTTATGGTGGCATTTTGGTCTTCATGATAAACACATTTTACTGATACTACAAGGAAATAAAGTATTCTTTGACCTTCTCTAGACATTTCTTGTCAAGGATTGTTATATGACATAAAAAAAAAAAAAAAAAGTTTAAACTCCATTATAAAATCCAAAAAAGAAAGCGAGAAGACTGGCTTAATATCCTATTATCTAATAAAGTTTATATTTCTCCAGGTGCTGGATTCTTCATGCATTTCAGCACAGCCACAGGTACCCAAGGTGACAAGGCTTACCTGGAAAGTCGCCTCTTTTACCCTAAAAGACGCTCCCAATGCCTGCAGTTCTATCACTACAACAGTGGGGGTGCCGACGATCAGCTAAACATCTGGGTGCGTGAATACACCGCTGAAAACCCCAAAGGAGCCCTGAGACTCATTCAGAAGATCAGTGGTAATAAATATTACTGTTTAAAACACTAATAGATAAATTCTTAGGCCATGGATAACTTTTACTTGCACTGTTTAGGTGGACACCAAGGCTCCTGGGAACTATACCATGTTACGCTAAATGTCTCTGATAAATTCAGAGTGGTGTTTGAAGGAGTTAAAGGAAGAAAACGATCAAAGGGTGGTCTTTCTCTGGATGATGTCAACCTCTCAGAGACCAAGTGTCCTCAATACACTTGGCACATTCGTAATTTTACCAGGCTTCTTGCTACAACCCCTGCCGATTACGAAATCTACAGCCCCCGCTACCTGTCCCCAGATGGTTACTCGTTTCAGATTGGTTTGTACATTAATGGTAAGACAGACAGCCCAAATAAAATGGCAATCTACTTCTACTTGACGTCTGGACCCAATGATGACAAACTCCAATGGCCATGTCCATGGCGACAGGCATCCATGGAGCTGATGGACCAGAATCCAGACATCCAACACCGCATGAACAACATTAGGATGATCACAACAGATCCAAACAAGACCTTCACTGACTGTAAGATACAAAGTTGTAAATATTAAGCATGTTTATGAGCCATTAATGCTGATGTGACTGATGTACAGATACTTCATACAAATACGGATTATTTAGAGATAAAAGTCATTAAAAGATGTTTTATAAACTGTATCTTCTCTCTTTGTTCAGCCATGGGCAATGTTAAGAAATTCTGGGACAACCCACGAAAAGTAGGCAGTCTAGTCACTGACTCAAATGGCAGTAAATTCTACCGGGGACCAGGTGACAGTACCAGCAGTTACATCACACATGGTCGTCTGAAAAGTCGAAGCTTCATCAAAGGAGATGATGTCATCTTCCTCCTCTCCCTTGAAGGTTTGTGAGCAGCATGTTTTTATTTCATACGGAGAAATTCTTATGAAATATGACAATGTTTTAACATTTAACTTAATGAATAGATGTTACTGGACTTTTGAAGTCGGAAATCAGAGACTTGCCATTAGAGACTGATGACCGTGATGCGGAGGAGGAGCCAAAGAGACAGGCGTGTATGTGTCCATATAACAGTTTTCTCCTCCCATATTTGATAATTGTAAAATTATAAAATGTAAATGTATGTACAGTAACTCTCATCAAACTGAATGTTCTCTTACAGAACCCCAAATGTCCATTTAAAAGGACAGTGGACTAAAAGATCCCCATGACATCATGCAGGAGCATCATGAAGCCTCAACTGAGAGAGAGGAAAAGTCTTTCTAGAATTTGCCAGACTGTGTCTTCATTACTGAGCTTGAGCTATTGAATCATAACTTGCCTTTTACAATTTAAAAATAAAGCATGAAGTACTGAACATTAATGCTCACACAGTTTATTACTGGTCTGTTATAATCTGTAACAAAGTGCTGGCACATTATAAATAATTAGTTAGCCTGTTGAATTGGCTCAAACAAAATCACAGTATTGGCAGTAGAGGACTCTGTTGTACCTGTCCTGACTGATCTCAGCCTTCTTCCCTTTGACTGCTTTTTTGAGATGCTGGTCTGCTCTTCTAAGTTGGCTGAACTTTCAACAACACCACCACTACATTTAAAGGTTTAGTTCTCCCAAAAATGAAAATTAGCCTATTATTTACTCAACCTCCAGCCATCCTAGGTATATACGCCTTCTTTCTTTCAGAAGAATCCAATCAGAGTTATATTAAAAATTATCCTGGCACTTCCAAGCTTTTGAATTGCAATAGGTGGGCGTTTCTCTTCATCAGTCCAAAACAAGTCCAATAAAGTTCATCCATTTCTAATAAAAAGTGCCTCACATGGCTCCGGGGGGTGAATAAAGCCCTCCTGTAGCAAATCAAGGTGTTTTCGTTAGAAAAATACCCACATCTAAAACGTTGTAACAGGGCTAGCTGTTACTTATTCCTACTCTCCCCTAGGGGGCGCTTGAAGGTTAAAACCTCAAGTATTTAACCAAGTAGCAGAGTAGAAGTAGTCAGATTTGTTTGGAAGAGGGAAGCATGGTAGTGCCCTAGCTCCTCTGCTAATTTCATGTGGAGTCCTGATTGAGAAACTTTGTTTCCAGTTCAATCATATGGACTTTTTAAATATTACTTTGTATCTGGGTTTGAAACCACATGAATAGTCCTGTCATGGATGTCAAGAAAACCCTTCTCAATGGATCATTTGTGCTGCAGTTGCTTTGTGGATTATCATGTGTCCTGAATACAAGGTTTTGACTTTGTGGGCCTTTTTTTAGGATTGTCTGAAGAACACTTTCTTTTGTTGGTGATTAATTTACTTTCTCCAATCCATGTGTTTTATATGTAGATGTGCGAGACTGTACTAGGTTTTTTTTTTTTTATCATTGATGTCTGAAACTTTATATCATTATAAAAGGGTTTAGGAAAACCTAATTTAAGTCTTTGTGTATTATGGTAACACGCTGGGAAACCTAAACTAAGAATTCTTTTTAGTTGGTGGGCCCTTCCTCATCTTCACATATATAGTTACGTGCCTCTATAGTGGGCGGTGGTTATGTATTTTGGTGCCCGAACAGGGACCCTAACCAACTTAGTTTTAAATTTCCCAGTGTTTATCACACATACAAAATAAGGAAATAATAACAATATGGCTAGTCAGGAAGCTCTAGATGGGGATGAGAGAGAACCACTACAAGATCTGATTAATACTTTCAGTGACTTGTATATTGATTCAGGGAGGAGAATGAGGATTTGTTCAAGAGGAACTGCCCTAAAGATGACCAGTTTCTGCCCCTGCCGCCTCCACCAGACAACTATGAGGAAGTTGCGCCTAACAATCCCACTGATGTGACAGCCATGCTAGAAAAGCTCACAGAACGTTTTTCTACTTTTGAGGAGCAGATTACCAGCCTCAATCAACGGGTGAGTGAACAAGTTACCATCATTGATTTTGAGGCTCAACGCAAAGCCACTGAAGAGAAGTTGTTAGACCGAGAGTGCAACAGTGTAAGGAAGCATGTAGAGCTGCTCATTCAAGATCTTGGTCAATCTGGGTTAGACTGTTTAAAGAGAAGAAACCAACAACTTGAACAGAGAATGCAATCTCTGCAACCGTCAACATCCACTCCAGTTCAACCCAAGAATACCTGTTTGCACGTCACTGAAAAATCAAACTTATCGCGCGAACTCTCGGCGGTGCTGAACGGGATTTTGAAAAGTGCCCAGTGGAAATTGGCCCCCGGTACATCATATGCTATATTAAAGGTCTTTTTAAAACATTATTTTAATGCATTAAGTCATGTTAAGCGTTTTAAAATGCCCCGGCGTCTGGAGATTCCGCCGGAAGTGACGCTGCTTCCTTTTACACTGAAATGTCTTCCGTTTACACTGAAAAGTTCACGCACATCCACATATGAAATCACTTGCATATATGTATATACACAACTCAAGCATGCGTCTTACCTGAAATTTTGTATGTTTGCGTGAGTGTTTTTAGGTGTATATGCATGGATCAACTTTATATATATATATATGCGAGTATGTACAGGTGTGTCTGCATGCAGGGAGTTTATATGTATATGTGCGTGTTGTTGTAGGTGTATATGCATGGATCAAGTTTATACGTATAAGCGAGTGTCTATTAGCGTATGCATGCGTTAAGTGTATATGTACATACAAGTTATTCACAAGTGTATATGTATTCATTACTAATAAAAGATGTATTGGTATGGATTTCATATTAGTGTGCACGTGTATTTTATATATATAATTTGAACATCCAATAGTATACATGTATACGCAAGTAATTTCTTGGTGTATATGCACGTGTTTTATGTATGTTTTGATACATAAGTTTGATTTAAATCCTACGTGGCGCCTCATACAAATCGGAATAAATTTTTTTCTACATCAGCACACTGCACAAATATAGAGTTTCTCACTGTTTGCAAATACTAACTTCTAGTGTTGGGTCCGAGTCCACCTAAGTCGAGTCCGAGTCGAGACCGAGTCTTTAACCAATCGAGTCCGAGACGAGTCCGAGTCCAAAATAGGCCGAGTCGGACTCAAGTCCGAGTCCAAAGAAAAACTCCTGTTTGTCAGTATCTTAACATTGTTTTAACCCAGGGGTGCCCAGACTCGTTCCTGGAGGGCCGGTGTCTTACAGAGTTTAGTTCCAGCCCCATTTAGACACACCTGAACCAGCTAATCAAGCTCTTACTAGGCATACTAGAAACCCCCTGGCAGGTGTGTTGAGGCAAGTTGGAGCTAAACCAAGGACCAGGACTGTGTTTGAGCATCCCTGTTTTTAACCTTTACAACTAGAAAAACGCAATGTCAGTTGAAATGTAAGAAAAGCAAACCTCTAGTGGATCTTGCCATCTGATTTTTGATTTCACAACATCTCATAATTAGTGTCCATGTTCTGCTTAGCAAACTTAAAGTCATGGAACAGAAGTTATGGCTGACTTATGTTTTGTGACATATTTCAGAGTGAAAAAATTAATGAAAAAATAGAACGTGGAAAAATTAAAGGGTGAGACTTCACTTTATTCATTGATGTAGTAAATGTATGAATTCAAGGGTGGGGGTAAAGAGAAGGTATCTTGGGACCTTAAGAGCAGAAAATGCACCTCTTTTATTTCTGATTGTGGTTGTGTGTATTTTGGGTTTTATATGACTTTTTTTCTTGAATGAAAATGAGGCTGTGAGGGATAACCCTAGTCTTTACAATGGTACACACTGTGCATAAAGCCCTACATATACTTTACATAAGTCACAGCAAACTCACACCTGTTTTTGAATGCATTCATTACAATAAATTACATTATATAAGGAATAATTGATTACGGGCCATTGAATTATTAGAAAATCATGCACACCCAAGCTGGTTTTGGACCCATAAAAATTCTTGTTGCAAAGATGTTAGAAATTTTTTTTTTTTTTTTTTTTGAAGCTAGAAACTGCCACCATGTTTAAAAAAATAATAATAATTTTAGTACAGCAAAAACTAATCAACTAATGTAAGTAAAACATTCTCAAGCTTACTGAAGGCAAGTAAACACTCCAAGTAAGCAAAAGTATTAATAAATATATTATATATATATATATATATATATATATATATAAGTATATTATATAAATATATTATATAAAAAATAAAAAAAATACAATGAAATATATATATATATATATATATATATATATATATATAGAACCTTTTTAAAAATAGAATTTTTAGTTGTTTTTTTTTAAGTTTTTTTATGTAGGTCTATATAAAGTCTTTTACAGAAATAGAGTACAGACATTTCATGAAGCAATAAATGTTAAAATAAAACACTGCAAAATCTTCACTGTATATATTAAAGATGATTTATATTACAGTTAATAAGTGATTCAGTCAAGAACAGTGAGTGATTTTCTCTTTTTCTTTTGTTGTATAATTAATATTTATGACGGGGTCAAAGCTGCTGCCGCTTTAAGATCTGACGTACACAATCAAATATTTTGACGCATCAGTATTTCTCCCAACCCTTCAGATTTACTTAAGACAAAACCGACTTCATTTACATGAATCAAGACGAGCATGTGTGTGGCAATAACAGAACCTATAAAGAGAACTCGGCATTCACACACTGACTGAGAGGCGAGTTCTGTGCGCGCGCTTTGAGTGTATGCGCACATAGGGGCCATTCACATGTCGTGCCTAAAAACGCTTGGAAAACGCTAGGCCCGCCGCTTTCTTCTTCTTTCCAAAGCGCTCTGTAGCTTGCGTTCCCGTGGCGTCTGCCGCTGCTAAGCAACCGCGTGCGCGTCGCGACCGCGTCGCTTCCTTTATGAGCGCGGCTACCGCGCGCCTACATTTGAAATAAGACTTAAAAACACATGCAAATACAAAATATCACTTTCGTGATAATGCATCGAGTCAGTGACAATTCCGTCAACTGTCTCTGGACTCGGGATATTTTCCGAGTCCGAGTCAAGTCCGAGTAAAAATGCATCCGAGTCCGTGACAAGTCCGAGTCGCCTAAAAACTGTACTCGAGACCGGACTCGAGTCCGAGTACCCCAACTCTAACTTCTCTCCTACACTTTTTTCTTTATTTGTTTTTAACAGAAGAATTAAGAAGAAATCATTTCTGGATAAATATACATAAACCGCTGTGCTGTGCTGCTCTTCTTTATCATCACGCAGTTAAAATGCCCCTCCCTGTGCCCAAAACGGGTTGCCTGTGGAAACAAGAACTGGTGAGAGGTTGTCCTGCTCCACTTCACAGTTTTATAATAACAGGACACGCATTTATACAACACTTTATTCAAAAGGAAGAGCCGCATTACACTAGGTCATTATTTCTGCGTCGTTACAAATTCTTTTCAGTTTCGGTTTTCAATCTGACCGAGTGTTTACATGCACTCTCAATCGTATTAGAACAGGAATAAACCACCCTCTTCAGTCCGAATGAAATTCTATTCCGATCGAGATCAATCGGATCGATTAAGGTGTCTACATGAAGACTTTTCGGTCCGATGGAGCCGTCAGTCCGATTACAAATGGGTTATTTGGTTTCATGTAAACGTAGCAGTGACACGCTTACCTCCTGGAGAGTGTTCTTCATTTGGCTGGATGTTGTGAAAGGGGTTTTCTTTACCATGGAGGTGCTCATCCGCGGAACCTGATTTTACCAAGTACGACATCTTTGTTGACCCTGGAACAACATTGTGATTAACCAATCAGATTGGAAAAAAAATTATAGTTTTTGTGAAGTTTAAGCTTACAGTCAGTGTTTGGTGCTTGTACATGGGGGTCATTCATCTATCATTCATCTATGCTTTGCATTAAATACTTAATCAACTGAGGGGAAATAGACAGATACCCTAAAAGGAGACATATGTTGAGTATGCATTATGATTGGATGATATAGAAACATCCTGGTCTGATTAGGGTATAAATACTTAGTTGAAGTGTTCTTCTTTGTCACACACTCTACAGATGCTCTGTATGATTGTTCTTGCAAAAATAAACCCTGTTTTTTATATTCTACGATACTCTCACAATAAGAGTTGGAAACATTTTTCCATAACAAGGGTGAGTAAATCTTCAGCAAATTTTCATTTTGGGTGAACTGTTCCTTTAAACCTCTTCTAACTCTTAGCCAAATCATTACTTTTATCATGTCTAATAATATCAAGTTGACCATTATAAATCATATCGGATACAAGCTTGTATCATTGCAGACTAAATTCTTTTGTTCTATAAACTGGCTAATGCACAATGCACAGATGTTCTGAAGAGAACGGCTCAGACTGGAGTTCTCATGGCGTTTTTCCATATATTGCTGATTCTGTGCGTATGCACCACAGCGCTGTGTTTGGTGAGTGTAGAATTCAGATGTCATAAAAACAATGATTTTGTGATTATGCATTGATTATTATTGTGCTAAACAAAAGCAAATTATCATATTTTAGAGCAAAATTACACAGCTGTTGGTATATTATAATGTAATGACCTTGTTCAAAACTAAATGAGTTTTATGATGATATAGTTTGTGAGTATTTCATTTTGTTATACAATAAAGAAAGCTTGCACTGAAATTGCTGATGTAAAGGAGGATATTTGACACTCAAATGTTTTCTTTCAAAGCCAATATCTTCACTCACAGGTGAGTCATAACAATCACATAATTTTAATATAACAATGCATTCAATAATCTAAACTGTTATTAAATGATTTTAATTATGCTCTAAATTTGACCTTTTTAAATGAATGAATGAATGAATTTATTTATTTTTGTAGGGAATACAAAGATTGATGTGGATGATGGAAAAGACCAGGATATATTTGATATAAATAGAGGTTTGTTGAAACATTTATATCATTCTGTAACGTGACTCGACAAACAGTGTGAATAGATCCAAGTGCGAGCTTTACTGGAACACAACGTAGTCAGACAGGCAGGGTCGATCTCCAACAAACAGTGATATCCAGGGCAAGAACAAAAGCGTAATCCAATAAACAGGCAGAAGGTCAAAATACCAGACACCAGTCCAAACTATCAAATGAACAAGGCAATGAAACAAGGTAAAACTATGACTATGAAACATAAACATGGAAATAATACAATGAATCGAGGAAAACGCTTGATATCCACACAGACAAAACAATACCTCGCCAACTCCTGTTTGGCATCCATTTAAGGAGGTATAAACACTCCAAGGAAGTCACCAAAGAAGCAGAAGAGGGAGCGGTAAAAGACAGTACATGGGCAGGGGCTCCCTCTGCTGGCATGGCGTTACACATTCATATTCATAAATCTGTTGCATAATTTTTATAACACTTTATTAACTGCTGTCCTGTTCAACAGAGGCAGGACTTCACCTGGTGGAAGGAGATATTCTGATACAGGAGGTCAGTGTTTTCTTTGAGCAAATTCTTATGCCACTTTCCACAAATAGGGTACAAAGTAGGGCCTGAATCTCTGGGCCTGAAAAATAATAACAATATTTTTAGGACATTCTTAACCTGTCAACATTATCCTCAGGAGGTCAAACTAATGTGTAAATACAGTAAAGTTTTAATCACTAAACATCACAAACATCAAAATAATACAATTTTATTCAATAAAATAAATCCATATTTAACAGGGAGAAGACAGAAACACTATTCTGGATGAAAAATATCATTGGCCGACCGCTGTGCCGTACGTCCTTGACAGAAGCCTTGGTCTGTGAATATATAATAACTGATTCAGCTGAATTTATGCTTTGACCTGTATCTGACAATCTAAATACAACTTAATAATTGCTTCAAATTGCTCACTCACTCCCCCTTGTTTTACTTGCTCTTTTTCTTTTCTTTTCTTTTCTTTTGATAGAAATCAATGCCAAAGGTGTGATACTGAGAGCATTTGAGCAATTCAGACTCAAGACCTGTATTGACTTCAAACCCCGGTGTAGAGAGCCAAACTACATTTTCATATTTAAAGACAAAGGGTGAGAAAACTTTACATGACACACATTTAAACTCATCTTCACACACTGCGTAATAATCAAAATTCTATTCACATTTGTCACTTTTTTGTTACCAAACAAAAACGTTTTTAATCATTTTTTTTTTTTTTTTTTACTATGAATATGTTAGCCTTAAGGTTAATTACACTGTAAAAAAGTTTTCACTAGTTTCAACTTAAAAACTTAAGTTCAGCAGCTGCCTTAAAATTTTAAGTTAAATCAACTTAAAAGTGCAAGTAACTTCAACTCATGCTAAATCAACTTAAAAGTACAAGTCATTTTAATTCATTTTAGTTTAGTGAGTTGAAATGACTTGTAGTTTAAAGTTGATCTAACTTAAAATTTTAAGGCAGCTGCTGACCTTAAGTTTTTAAGTTGAAACTGCTGAAAACTTTTTACAGTGCATAAGCTAGTGTGCTCCAAAACAAGGACAAAATTCACATTTGGAAGATAAAAGCATTCAAAACTTACAGTCTTTTACTTTCACCAATATAAAACACCTAAACCCTCGCAGTCTTAGTCTGAGTCCACTGGTAGAACTGTCGGTTGACTGCCATGTAGAAATCTGCCGCGTAACTCGCTTCTAGTGATGGGAAGATCAGATCATGTTACCGATCATTCGGATCTTTGAATCTCGTTCATCAAAATGGACAATTCTATTTTTAAGTCATTTCCTTCATTTTGTTTATTTCAGCAGAATATAATTAAAATGTTACGTATTAATAACCATGTTCCACAACACATATGCAATATTATGAATAAGACTGTTAATGAAATAAAACTATAATGCAACCAAGGCCAAATTCTGAGAAAAAGAAATGATTAATTCAGGTTATGCAGTCTGTTAGATCCCTCACTTTCATAACAATCTGTGTTGTGTTTCCCATACAACGACGTAACTCGCTGATTAACCACTATAGTATGTTGCATTGTTGTGGAAATAAACTATGTTTCCCAAACACAGTCGCAATTTCGTTGTTTGAACCACATTAGTCCAACAACATAGAGCCATTGTTAATGACAACACATGCATGTGGTGGAGTAATAACTCCTGCTATTTAAATGATTAGAGATCCTGCTGCTAAATTGTACATGGCACCTGATGACCAATTTTTAATTTTTGGTTCCCTTTCATTTCGCTTTATTTGATAATTGATTTATCATGGGTTCCCTTAGGCATTTATGCACATGCGCGCTATTAAAAAATGGTGCTTATATAGAATGTGTAAAAATACATTGATTAAAATGCATTTATATTTAGATCAAATGAAAGATATAGATTGTACTGCATGCTAGCTTGCTTATCATGTCCAATAGCAGATATTATTTAAGCCCATGTCTTACTAACAAGAAACTACGCTTAACCACAGGTCAAGAGCTGTACTTCCAACAATATAAGTTTGAGAGACTGTCTGTGAATGTTCGTTTGAACTATGGTTTTGGGAAACACTGAATCATTGAATTATGCTGGTAATGACAGATCTTGTTACCATAGTTGGCTAACAATGCTTTTGGGAAACACCCGCCCGTATGGCAGGCATAAAGTAGGCTACTTCATATAGCCATCATCATCATCTGTTAAAACATAGTATACTGCCGTGCAAAGGCAAAAGACCGTAACTTCGATTTTGGTCATAAATGAGTTGATGTTTTTTGGGACATTCAAGACTTTCTTTATCATGTGTATATGTATCTTGAGTCAATTTAGTTGTTTTTTTCCGAGAAATGGATTGTCTTAACCTTAATAATGGATTGTCTTAACCGTAACTTTAAAACCCCCTGGAGAAACCAAGGCAGAACACTGTATAACATCAGTTACCGTTCTTTCACTTTGTTTGGAACACTCAAATTGAGTCACAGTGTTTTGCCTTTGTTTAGCCGCGCATCAGTGTGAAGTATGTTATACAGTGTTCTGCCCTTGTTTTACTGCCCATTAATGTCTACCGCATTTTAATCACGGTGTAACTTATAGGCTGTCACTTCTAGTTGGACGCACATGGAATCGAATGTCGTAGCATATAGCATGATCAGTTATAAAATCAGTAGACTACGAACGTTTGCAATTAAATCCATATCTTACCTTTTCTTGTAACCCAATAAAATCAATCTACAAGCATTCTGGCCATTCCTGCTTGCTGGCATTCACATCAATCCACAAGTCGTTCTTTTAGGTTAGGCTATTTCATTCAATCAATATAAAAGCATGTCTAGCGTTCTCTTACCTTACTGAGCATAAAAAAGTGTAGTACGCAGAGGAAGTTACTGCCTTTTACTCTGGTGTGACTTCTCACTTTTTGCAGACACTGCAAAAACAGAGTACAGTAATTTCGAAACAAGGGTAAAAATTCGAGCATAAAACCCGGTAGTCTACTGATTTTAATCAAAATAAAAAATGTGCTTTAAAGGGTTAGTTCACCCAAAGTTAAAATTCTAATATTTACTGACCCTCATGTTGTTCCACACTCGAAAGTCTTTTGTTTATCTTTGAAACACAAGTGAATATACTTTAGAGAGATTTTTGTCCATGCATTGAGTCCACACAGCTTCCACTTTAATGCTTAAAAAGTTTTCAAAGAGATCATAAAACTAATTTACATGAATTGAGCCATTTAGTCCATTTTTTTGGATGAGACAGTCACCTTATATGATAAACAGATTGAAATTAGGTTTTTATTTACAAATAGCAATCAGCAAACAAACGGTTCCTGTGAAAGCTCAAACGATACTGCATAACACAAGAATGAAACTCACTGGTTCTCATGCTTGAGCTTCCGTTTACCATATCTGATGTTTTAGTTGATAAATGTTTATATGTGAATAAAAAGCCTAAATTCAATTTGTTCATTATACAAAGCAATCAAGTCTCTTCAGAAAATATAGAAAAAAATCACTCAATTCATATGGATTACTTTTATGATCTCTTTATGAACTTTCTGAAGCATCATAATGGTATTTGCCAATGAAGGGACAGAAATCTCTCTGATTTCAATAAATAATTACATTTGTGTTTTGTAGATGAACAAAAGTTTTAAGTGTTCGAAATGGAATGAGGGTGAGTACATGACTACTTTGATTTCAGTAAATTAACCCTTTAATCAAAACAAAAAACAACAGTATTGTGAGTTTTACCTTATGGAAGTGCACAAGTCTGTCTCATCCTAATTTTCTTCCTCATCACTGGACTGTTTTTCCAGGGCGTCTTGGACAATCTGATTAAACATGACAACAATACAGGTGACAACTTAAGACTAGTAAAATGATGGAAGGGAATTATTACCCAGACAAATCAAATGTTAACAAGAACATGCATACCCATTTGCCTTAGCATCTATGCTAAAGCTTTTGCTGGCCGATGCCTTGATTTTGCCCTGCTCTGTTTCTTTATGGTCAGTTGAGGAGAATGAAAGAATGAGGACTTCTGCTAAGGGTTGAGAATCTTGTGGGTGACTAAGATCATATAGGCCTACAGATAAACCTTTTACACCATCATATTATGGAGGCCTTAGAAGAATGTGTGAGTGTTTATATATTTAAATATTAATATATTTACCATCAGGTATGCCAGCAGAAACAATTTCTTCTGCACAACTTAAATGTAGATGCCTTCAATTTGTGTCCTATTCCACATCTGTATCTGTGTCTTTTAACTGAAAAGTAATTTTAACAATAATATGAATACAGATATCATTTACTTTTTTCTTCATATTAAGTAAAATCTCAGTGATTTAAAAGCAAATAGAAAAGCTTTGAAACCTGAAAACGTCTCAGGTTATGTATGTAACCCTGGTTCCCTGAGAAGGAAACGAGACACTGCGTCCTCTAGAGGTCGCTATGGGGAACGTCTCCTACGTGACCCGTGTCTGAAGCTGTATATATAAAAACTACATGGTACTGGCCAGCGACAGCCTATGACGTCATTGCCGGCGTGACGCGTCGCTGCTGGCGCGTCGTACCAGCGCGACCGCATTGTATAAAAGGGTGCCAGTTGAACACAACATCCGCTTCTTCGTCTGAAGCTTGTGTCCGAAGCATGGCCACGAGTCTAGAGGACGCAGTGTCACGTTCCCTTTTGAGGAACTCGAACTGCGTCCTCTAGAGGTCGCTATGGGGAATGGTTATACCCACGCTGCCATGCTGAGGGGAGTGCAAGCCAGACACAAAAGGCGAGCACTAAGTACCAGCTCCACCTAAGTAAGGGGAGCTGCCCCAAAGGACGTCCAGGCGGCTGTTAGTGACTTAATCCCTTCGGCCAAAGGCCTGAGCTGCATACCCAAGAACTTACCTGTAAGGACTGGGCTAACGATGCCTGGCTGAGGGCAGAGCTCAGACTTGGAATCAGAAAGAGATTCCTTTAAGGGATATAGCTTATTGTCTAGGACAGTAGTCTAGACCTTGGCTTGTCAACAGGGGGTTTACCTACTGCTTGTGTGACCCTGCTCAAAGGGAAGGCAGTATAGGACTTCCCCTCAGCCCACGCCATCTCCTGGAACCACCCGCAGGTGGAGGAGGGGCATGGGCCGCAACACTAGCCTTCTGAGCCTATCTCCGATCCTCAGGCCAGGACTAGTCTGAAGACCGAGTCAGAAGCATCAGTTAGGCTGTTCTAACATAATAGAACATAACCCTGCAGATCAAAATCAATGTGCCAGAAGGGGACCAGCTGAGAGAAACACACAGAAAGTGTGCCGTTTACTACAACCCAGCAGGGGAGACAGCACTATCTAGATAAAAGTTAGTCCGTCCTACCATAAACATGGCTGAACTATAACCACCCTCAGATGGCTATGCTCAGGAGGTGTCCATAAACCCGATTTTGGCACAAAATTAACACCGCAACCGCAACGTGCAGCATATATTCAGCTCCCACGGGAGTTAAACGCGCTCCGCCCACGCACTAGATACCCCCGGGAACCAAGCGAGAACGGAGCCACCTCGAATGCGTTGTCAATGCTGTTTTTTGGCGAACGCACTCATGCAGATTCGGATATTACAATTCGGGTAAACAGTTGAGGACTCACCTCCGTCCTTTTGCGAATGCATCGCGATGAGCACATCCAATTCCCTCGAGAGCTGGACGTGCTGCTCTCAACCACAAACACACACAGCTCGTGAGCTCGTGAAAGCGGGTATGAGAGCATGCCTGTCTCTCGCATGAAACAAGTTCAACTCCCTGGAGACTGATATTCGCTTACTCCTCACCATACATACACAGCTTGTGTAGTTACGTATAGAAAGCTGCGGGTATCAGAGTGTGTTTGTTTCGCGCAATAAACTCCCTCGAGAGCTGAAAACGCTTGCTCTTTACCACACAACGTCACGGATGAGCCGTCCTGGTGAGAGAAATGCACAAGACAAAAGGTCAGAATGAAGACGAAGAAGAGGATGTTGTGTTCAACCGGCACCCTTTTATACAATGCGGTCGCGCTGGTATGACGCGCCAGCAGCAATGACGTCATAGGCTGTCGCCGGCCAGTACCATGTAGTTTTTATATATATAGCTTCAGACACGGGTCACATAGGAGGCGTTCCCCATAGCGACCTCTAGAGGACGCAGTTTGAGTTCCTCGAAAGGGAACAAGCTCTGTGGACGTTTTAGTATCAGCTTAAACATGGCTGCTTTGACTGGTTTTAATTAGTCAGTTTACTAAGAAGTAGCACTTCATTTAAACATGGAATGCACAATCGGTAAGCTGTTCCACAAATTTCTTCACTCATTGATATTGAATTTTCACCAGCACGACGACAGCTGTTGGCCAAGAAAAAAGCAAATAGTCGTTAATCCAGCAAGCAGTTACAATCAGAAGCTCTATTTGTTATCTCTAAAGCGATATATAATATAATGTAAACAAATGTTTGCATATGAATTGCGCACGTCAAGTCAGACACATCTTGTCTGTTGAAAATCTTGAGGTGTTAAATGATTCTTTTGATATGCGGTGGTCTGCCGCACCGTCTAAACACAAATAATGTTAGCACTCCGATGAAGAATTTACATTATTCTAAATTTTAAGAAATGTAAACTTAATATAAGAATGTATAGAATTAAGTGGTTAAAATATATATTATACCTGTGTTTGATCATCTCCGCTCCTTGCGGTCATCCGACATTAATCAACATGGAAATAATTTGCAATGACCGGAAATAGGATAACCTTATCACCAGTGATAATTATGTTAACTCGCTGTAATAACACTGATTCTGAACACTGACTTACACTGCAAAACAGCGATTATAATGATGTGAGGAAGTGTGGCACTTCAAGGCACGTCAGTGGATCTTTAATCGTTTAAATGTATTAAATAATATTTTTAGGCAAATAAGCATGTTAGACCTTTTCAGGCATGTGCAAACATTGGGACTTTATTGTACTGACTGTATCTAAAAGGTTTACATTTTAACAAAGGAGAATTTCAGGGTGATGAAAAGGTGATTTTTTCTTTTCCATCAGCTGTTACTCACATGTGGGGAATCATCATATAGGGAAACAGAAGTTGTCAGTTGGTGAAAACTGTGACGATTTAGGAACTGTGGAGCATGTGTTTCTGCATGCGCTGGGATTTTGGCACGAGCAGTGCAGATTTGACAGAGACGACTACGTCACCATAGTGTGGAACCAGATTGAAAAGGGTAATTACTGTATTCTTAAAAACATGCCTCAATAATAACATCATTCTGTCTTACAAAACTCCTAAAATCTCTATTTATATACAGTGGGTACGGAAAGTATTCAGACCCCCTTAAATTTTTCACTCTTTGTTATATTGCAGCCATTTGCTAAAATCATTTAAGTTCATTTTTTCCTCATTAATGTACACACAGCACCCCATATTGACAGAAAAACACAGAATTGTTGACATTTTTGCAGATTTATTAAATAAGAAAAACTGAAATATCACATGGTCCTAAGAATTCAGACCCTTTGCTCAGTATTTAGTAGAAGCACCCTTTTGATCTAATACAGCCATGAGTCTTTTTGGGAAAGATGCAACAAGTTTTTCACACCTGGATTTGGGGATCCTCTGCCATTCCTCCTTGCAGATCCTCTCCAGTTCTGTCAGGTTGGATGGTAAACGTTGGTGGACGTTTACCATCGTGGTCTCTCCAGAGATGCTCAATTGGGTTTAAGTCAGGGCTCTGGCTGGGCCATTCAAGAACAGTCACGGAGTTGTTGTGAAGCCACTCCTTCGTTATTTTAGCTGTGTGCTTAGAGTTATTGTCTTGTTGGAAGGTAAGCCTTCGGCCCAGTCTGAGGTCCTGAGCACTCTGGAGAAGGTTTTCGTCCAGGATATCCCTGCACTTGGCCGCATTCATCTTTCCCCGCGATTGCAACCAGTCGTCCTGTCCCTACAGCTGAAAAACATCACCACAGCATGATGCTGCCACCACCATGCTTCACTGTTGGGACTGTATTGGACAGGTGATGAGCAGTACCTGGTTTTCTCCACACATACCGCTTAGAATTAAGGCCAAAAAGTTCTATCTTGGTCTCATCAGTCAACCATCCTTGGCCAGATCTGTGCCTTGCCACAATTCTGTCTCTGAGCTCTTCAGGCAGTTCCTTTGACATCATGATTCTCATTTGCTCTGACATGCACTGTGAGCTGTAAGGTCTTATATAGACAGGTGTGTGGCTTTCCTAATCAAGTCCAATCAGTATAATCAAACACAGCTGGACTCAAATGAAGGTGCAGAACCATCTCAAGGATGATCAGAAGAAATGGACAGCACCTGAGTTAAATATACGAGTGTCACAGCAAAGGGTCTGAATACTTAAGACCATGTGATATTTCAGTTTTTCTTTTTTAATAAATCTGCAAAAATGTCAACAATTCTGTGTTTTTCTGTCAATATGGGGTGCTGTGTGTACATTAATGAGGAAAAAAATGAACTTAAATGATTTTAGCAAATGGCTGCAATATAATAAAGAGTGAAAAATTTAAGGGGGTCTGAATACTTTCCGTACCCACTGTATATACTGATATTAAATGCAAACACATTTGTTCATTAACTGTTTCGCGGTTTGTTTCTCACTAAGGTAAAGAGCACAATTTCATTATACACAATGATACAGTGTCAAGCTCTTTTGGTCTGCCCTATGATTACGGTTCAGTCATGCACTATAGTAAGACGGCCTTCAGCAAATCCGGTGAGCCAACCATCGTTACCAAGATACCAGAATTCTTGGATGTGATTGGTCAACACATGGAGTTTAGTGACAGTGACCTGCTTAAGCTGAACCGGCTATACAATTGTAGTAAGTTTATGATGAAGCACTCTCTGTGGAAGACTTGTTGAACTTGACTTAATAATCCTCCATTATTATTTTATAAATGTATTGACAATAATCTGACTGATAAGCAAAAGACTGCTTGCTCAACTGCTTAGCTTCTCTCAGTCATCTTGTCCTAAACATTTTTCATAATTCTTCCAGGTACAGCCTTAACTTTTCTGGACTCTTGCCACTTTGAGGAGCCAAATATCTGTGGTATGATCCAGAGTAAAGGTGGAAATGCCAAGTGGGCTCGTGTACAAAGAGTAAAGGGTGGTCCACAGACAGACTACACCAACCTGGGTCGATGTCAAGGTATGAACACCCCTAACCACAAAAGCAGGTTTCAACAACACAACCCAACTGAGTTTTGCATTCATTCACAATGAAAATTGCCATTTTGAGCTACACGATCACTAACAATAAAACTTCATGCAAGTGAGTTAAGAGAATTTTACAATTGTTTCCATTTATATATGTTTCCATTATATACCATCATGCTCAGTAGCCCCGCCCATTGTGAAATCTCATTGGTCAAAAAAACATATAAACGCAAATATCTTTGGTTGTGATGCATCCAAAATCCACCTTTTTTTTCACTGTCGCTTCAATGCCATTTACAAATTTTCTTCTGTGGGCTCATGGGATAGTACGGTGTTCATCAAATTTTTACTGTGAATTCAGACACACTACTCTTTTTATATGCTATTTATATTGTTTCTCAATTCCAGTCCTTGCGACCCACTGCTCTGCATATTTTGCATGTCTCTCTTATTTAACACACCTGATTCAGATCATCGGCCCATTAGAAGACAGCTCCATGCATGAACAGTGTTAATTGCTCCCTACTCCTGGAGTGTCACATTAGGTTGTAGTAGGCAGCACGCAGGAGATGTGGAGTAAATGTAAACAGTCTTTAATACACAAACACAGAGAATAATCCACAACAGAGGCTTGAGCAAACACATGTATACAACAAATAGACCACACAGGTCAAATGAACAGACAGGAAGTTAAATACACAGGTTAATAGGGAAACACAGGTGCATGGGATTAATCAAACTAAACGAGAACAGGAACATGACCAAAAAAGGAAGGAGGACGTCGAACAGAGTCCTGGGTGGAGACGATGGAGGGAGGAGACAAGGAGGAAACAGGAGGAGCCAGGGAGACAACAGGATGGACCGGACAGACACAGGAGGGACTTGGAGCAGGAGGAGCCATCTGGGACCCAGGCCACAGCCATGATGATCATCCACGGTGGACCCGACAGAGGGAGGAGTTATGGAGGAGGAAGGGTTAACAACTCCAGGGGGCCAAACAAAGGCGGCGGAGCAGGTGGCAGAGAAGCCCAAGGCAGAGACAAAGAGCTAATGAGCCATGGTGATGAGGAGGATCCGGAAGGCCCGAGGTGGAACAAATGGCTCCGGTGACTGATGCGGAGGCGTGGAGCCGGAGCGGCTGAAGACCAAGGTGGAGCCGGAGCCTAACGGAACTGGAGGGATGGAGGGACAAGGCGAAACCGGAGGAGTGGAGTCCCGATGCGTAGGATGGTCAACGACAGCCCAAGGTGGAGCCGGAGGGACGAGGGAACCCGGTGGAGCCAGTGGACTGCCGGGCCACGGCAGAGAGTAGGGAGCTAGCGAGCCATGGTGGAGAGCTGGGTCAGTGGGTTGAGGCCTTGACCTTGAGGCTGGAGGCGGAGACAAGGGATGAAACAGTGACAAAACATAGTCCATAGTCCTGACACTGAGCACTGGAAATCTGTTGAAATTTACTTCACTTCGAAAAAATTCTCAAAAGGGTCTGGCTGCAGAAACACTTGCATTTTCAGACATGCACTCTCAGACTTGCACTCTCAGACAACAGCACTTACAGAAGTCTTTTATTAATTTGTATTTTATTTTATTTATTTATTATTAATTAATCTATTAATTTACTAATTAAATATTATTTAATTGAATATCTCAACATTTTACAACAGTAGCCAAGTGGTGAAGACAAGAAAAAAGAAACTAAATTACAATGTCACCCACAATCGCCACTTGCACTCTCTGCTACCTGCGATGTAGGTAGCAGGTAGCAGTGGATTTGCAATCCACACAAATCATGCGTGTTGCCAATGGAGACAAGACGCCATGGTGGTTAAATGATTAAAACTAATTTAATAGCAAAATGTACAGGGTCCTGCAAGTCATCTATAGGAGATAAAGACAAGACCCGCAAATCTGTGGTCACAGAAATAAAAATATTAACACATAATATGGCCTAATGTATTAAGATTAAGTGCTATTAAAAGATCAAATTCGACATACAGTTTATCAATATAATGTATATGTATATAGTGTTTTCCTCTTCAAAACGTGGCATAATGTGGACTAAGATGTTAAACTAAACTCCATGTGCTCCTCTTCATTATTAAAACAGCTACAGACAAGCAGGTGAGCTCAGAATAAATGCAACGGAGCGTTTATTTGCGTTTTCTCATATAAAATAATCTCTACAGCCCTTTATATCATTGTCTTTGTCCATTATGCTACGTTTTGTGTTTTATTATTGATTTTCTTTGGGAGGAAAACGTCTATTTAATGCACTGCATTCTGGGCACGTCTGCTTGCGTATACGGAGTTGGTCCTTTTAATATCACTTAATGCATTTCTTATTGTGCGTTCAAATCTGTTGTATACTGAATTTGCTCTTTATCATCTTAGTCCGTTTTGCCACATTAAGCATTTGTTGGGCAAGTAGGTATAAAAGTGAAAGTTTGCACATTGAATTCATGGTCATTTGCTTGCCTTTGTCATGAATCTGGTCGGGAGATTTTTTGTGACATTGTGAATGAATCTTTAAAGGCGAGACTTGGACACGAGGGTCCAAGTTCGTCTCTGGCTGTTTTCATGGACTGTGCTTTATTATTTGTGGGCTTGCCATTTACTGTGGGCGTCGGGGAGGAGGAACACGACAGCGCAGTAATGGTGGCCGCAAAGTTTAGTCGACCGCAAGCTGCGGGACATTCTAATGTTTTGATCACTACGCCGGTGTGTAAACCCGCATGTAAAATGGCGGCCGTGCCAGGGCGTGCTCACATAATGGTGGTGACAGCGGAGCTCGTTCATAAAATGGAAAACAAAACAAAGCTCTGTCGTGTCACTGCTGCCATATCAGAGCCATGTAAAGTTGCAGCTGTGTTTCCCGTGTCAAGTCAAGCTACAGCCGTTGTTTCTAAGTCCAGTCAAGTTATTTCTGAGTCCAGTCAAGCTACAGCTGTTGTTCCTGAGTCAAGTCAAGCTACAGCTGTTGTTCCGGAGTCAAGTCACAGCTGTCGTTCCTGAGTCAAACAAAGTCACAGCTGTCATTCCTGAGTCAAGCAAAGTCACAGCTGTCGTTCCTGAGTCAAGCAAAGTCACAGCTGTCATTCCTGAGTCAAGTCAAGTCACTTCTGATCATCACGAGCCAAGTCAAGTCACTGCTGATCTCCATGAGTCAAGTCAAGTCACAGCCGATCTCCATGAGCCAAGTCAAGTCTCAGCTGTTCCTCACGAGCCAGGTCAAGTTAATGCTGTTGTTCCAGAGTCCAGTCATGTCTTGTCCGACCTCCCAGAGCCTCGTCACAACTCGTCTGACCGCCCAGAGCCTTGTCACGTCTCGTCCGACCGCCCAGAGCCTCGTCACATCATGACTGCTAGTGCAATGGCGGTCACCACTCTGAGTGTGTGGGCCACACACTGCGCTCCAGAGGTCTCGTCTGTTCACAGGCCTCATCTGACCGTGAGTCTGCGCCAGTGCCCCGGAGGCGGCAGTGCTGGTTGCAGATCCTCCTAAAGGGGTCGTGGATACCACCATCGAGACTCCAGAGGTGACGGCTTTCGCTGCAGAGCCTCTGGAGGTGGCAGCGCCAACTGCGACTTCCTCAATGGCTGTGATGTCCGCCGCAGTTTCCCTGGAGGTGGTGGCTGAGGCTGCAGAACCTCATAAAATGGGGACATCTGTCCTAGCTCCCTGCACGGTGGTAGGGCCCAATAACCCTCGCCCAGCCAGTGTACTCATGCCTGAACCATTCAGGGCTTTAAAAGTAATTAGCAAGATTTTAAAATCTATACAATGTTTAATAGGGAGCCAGTGCAGTGCTGACAGAACCGGGCTAATATGATCATACTTTTTGGTTCTAGTAAGAACTCTAGCTGCAGCATTTTGGACCAGCTGGAGTTTGTTTATTAAGCGAGCAGAACAACCACCCAATAAAGCATTACAATAATCTAACCTTGAGGTCATAATCACATGAAATAACGTTTTGGCATTTGACACTGAGAGCATAGGTGGTAATTTAGATATATTTTTTTGATGGAAAAATGCAGTTTTACAAATGCTAGAGATGTGGCTTTCAAAGGAAAGATTGCTATCAAATAGTCAAAGTCAGCTTTATTGTCAATTCTGCCACATGTACAGGACATACAGAAAATTGAAATTACGTTACTCTCAGACCCAAGGTGCAAACAGATAATATTAAATACAAAAGGTACAATTTTAAAATTACAAATAAGTACATATAAATACAAAAATGTACATGTAATAATAACACCACAACACGACAACAAAAACAACAACAATATACAAGTAAGGGCACATGTGCAAAACCAAACAGAGTAGTGGAAATGCAACAGTATAGTGCTAGTGGAGCTTATAAATATGAAAAAGTGACAGAGAGCAGTCTTATAACTGACAGAAAGGTAGGAATGAGGTAGCTGGCAGACCAATGCTGCACAAAGTCCAGTCAAGTCACCTTTATTTATATACCGCCTTTAACAATACAGAATTGTGACAAAGCGGCTGTACAGTATTAAATAGGAAATAGTACATCAATAATGCAAAAGGGCAACAATAAACATTCAATTTTCAGGTAAAGGCAGTTAATCAAATACAATAAAATACAATATCGTGTGAAGAAAAAGTGTCCCCAACTAAGCAAGCCAGAGGCGACAGCGGCAAGGAACCAAAACTCCATTAGTGACAAATGGAGAAAAAAACCTTGGGAGAAACCAGGCTCAGTCGGGGGACCAGTTTTCCTCTGGCCAGACGCAGAGAACTCATCTGGTTCCCGTGGTCTTGCGCCAACGGCTATCTAGGTGACGAGGTCTTCACTGGGGATCCGTCTCTGGGGCTCATCTAGTCGATGTGGTCTCCACTGACATTCAGGGCTGTAGACGTCGTCTCTAGGTGCTGATCCACCATCTGGGCTGGGTACGGACTGGATTCTGGGGACTGCAGTGACCATCTGATCTAGATACGGACTGGATCTGGTGGTTAAGGTGACCTCGGAATAAGAAATAAACAAACTAATATTAGCAAGGATGCCATTCTTCTGATGATGCATTGAGTACATCGGGTGTTATGGGAAGTGTTCCCGGTTCAGGTTGACCTAATTAATGCAGCCTAACAATCCTTTAACGGATTTGAATTATAGGAATATGTTGATGTGTTATGTGTAAGCATGGGTAAAGAGATGGGTTAAATCTAGATTTAAACGGACAGAGTGTGTCTGCGTCCCGAACAGTGTTGGGTAGATTGTTCCAGAGTTTGGGCGCTAGATAAGAAAATGATCTGCCACACGCGGTTGATTTTGATATTCTAGGTATTATCAAATTGCCAGAGTTTTGAGAACACAGCAGACGTGAGGGACTATAATGTGATAAGAGCTCGCTCAGGTACTGAAGAGCTAAACCATTTAGGGCTTTATAAGTAATTAGCAAGATTTTAAAATCTATACGATGTTTAATAGGGAGCCAGTGCAGTGTAGACAGAACCGGGCTAATATGATCATACTTTTTGGTTCTAGTAAGAACTCTAGCTGCTGCATTTTGGACCAGCTGGAGTTTGTTTATTAAGCGAGCAGAACAACCACCCAATAAAGCATTACAATAATCTAATCTTGAGGTCAAAAAACGCATGAATTGTCACGGAGGCTTGACGAGAAATGAAAGGTTCGAGATGTGTCCCCTTGTAGCGTGACGGAAAACTCAAACGCGGAAACACACGAGTGAGCAGGTAAATCACGCAGTTGGTCTGAGAACGCTCCGATAAGGAGTAGAGATTTCCACCAAGAAATCCGCGTTCTCACACGCACACAGACAGGCAAATAAGCGCTCCGAAGAGCAGAGAGTTTACTCACGTGAGTGACGAAGTTGAAGGGACCTGACGATGAGGTGAGCATGAGCTCAATGTCTGGTGCCAAACAACACCTGCTTCCTGCTTAAATACCTGCGTGAAGTTACTTCCGGGTCCTCGTGACCTCACGTGATCCGGTGCGTGTGACAGTACCCCCCCCTCCAGGACCGGCGCCTGACGGTCCCGAGGCGGAGGATACCCGACGACGGTAGTCCTGGATGAGGGCTGGATCCAGGATGAACCGCCCGGGGACCCAAGAACGCTCCTCCGGACCGTAGCCCTCCCAATCAACGAGATATTGGGTGCCACGGCCCCGGGTTCGCGAGTCAAGGATCCGCCGGACGGTGTACGCAGGACCACCGTCAATGATCCGGACCGGGGGAGGTGCAGTGACCTGGGGAGACAGAGGGGAGAAGAAGACAGGTTTAAGTTGAGATTGATGAAATACAGGATGGATCCGGAGAGAGGCAGGCAGCTGGAGCCGGAAGGTGACAGGGTTTAGTCGGTGCGTGATCTTGTAGGGTCCGATGAATCGTGGAGTGAGTTTTTTTGGTCTCTGTCTTTAGGTTGATGTTGCGGGTGGAGAGGTAGACCCTGTCACCTACATGGAACAATCGTCCCGGAGGGTGCCGGCGGCGGTGTTGAATGGTGTACCGACGATTGGCCTTCTGGATGGCAGTCCGAGCGTGGTTCCAGAGCCGCCGGCACCGGCGGACCAACTGTTGGGCGGACGGGACATCAACCTCCGGCTCTTGATGTTCGAACACCGGGGGGTTGGTACCCGTAGCATACCTCGAAAGGGCTTAGATTGGTGGCCGAGGAGGTGTGCAGGTTGTTAGATAGTTCAGCCCAGACGAGGTAGCGTGCCCAGGAGCGCTGATGTTCACCAGCAAAACATCGAAGGAAGCGCTCCAGTTGTTGGTTGGCCCGCTCCGTCTGGCCGTTCGTCTGAGGATGGTGACCGGACGATAGGCTGGAGGTGGTACCGACCAGACGGCAGAAGGCCTGCCAGAACTTGGCCGTGAACTGGGGCCCTCTGTCCGAGACGATGTCCTTGGGGAACCCATGCAAGCGGACTACGTGCTCGAGTATGAGTTCCGCGGTGGTCTTGGCCGAGGGGAGTCCGGTGAGAGCCACCAGGTGCACAGCCTTAGAGAAACGATCCACAATGGTCAGGATGGTGTTCTTGCCCTGTGAGTCAGGGAGTCCAGTGACGAAATCGACCGAGATGTGACTCCAGGGGCGCTTGGGGATGGGGAGGGGCTGCAGCTCGCCGGTGGAAGGTGAGTTGATGGTCTTGGAGCGAGCGCAGATGTTACATGCCTGGACGTACTCCTGTACGTCTCTCCTCAACGTCTTCCACCAAAACGCCCTGCCGATAAACGAGATCGTCCTCTGGACCCCCTGGTGACCTGCCAAGGTGGAATCGTGCCCCCACTGGAGAACCTCTCTGCGGAGATGGTCGGGCACAAAGAGGCGCCCAGCGGGGGTTTCGGGTGGAGGAGGGGCCTGGCTGTGACTCTGGCGGACTCTCTCTTCTAACCCCCACTGGAGAGGAGCCAGGATGATGTGTGGAGGCAGGACAGGCGCGGGATCCGAGGAGGTGGTGTCTCTTTGGTGTTGGCGTGAGATGGCGTCCGCTTTCGTATTCTTCGAGCCGGGCCGGTATGAGAGCTGGAAATTGAAGTGCTCGAAGAATAGAGCCCACCGCGCCTGCCTGGGGTTAAGCTGTTTGGTCTGGCGGATGACGGTGAGGTTCTGGTGGTCGGTCCAGACGGTGAATGGGTCGCTGCCGCCCTGGAGCCAGTGACGCCACTCTTCTAGAGCCCACTTGATGGCCAACAGTTCACGGTCCCCTACCCCGTAACGCTGCTGTGTGGGATTGAACTTCCTTGAGAAAAAACTACAGGGATGTAGTTTCTCGTCTGGACCGCGTTGCGAAAGGACCGCTCCTACGCCCACATCGGAAGCGTCCACTTCGACAACGAAGGGTTTAGTCGGGTCAGGGTGAATGAGAACCGGAGCGGTGGTGAACAGGTGACATAGCTTCTTGAAGGCTTGAACGGCTTCAGGTGTGAGTTGGAAGTCTCCACGTGATGGTTTGGTGAGAGCAGTCAGAGGTGCCGCAGTTGCGCTGAAGCCCTGGATGAATCGCCTGTAGAAATTGGCGAACCCCAGAAAACGTTGGAGCTGTTTGAGCGACGTAGGTAGGGGCCACGAGCGCACAGCCTCCAGCTTCTGGGGATCCATGGCCACACCCTGAGATGATATCACGAAGCCGAGGAATGTGGTGGTGTGCTGGTGAAAGGCACATTTCTCCAACTTGCAGTACAACTGGTGGGCCAGCAACCTTCTGAGTACTGCTCGGACATGCTGGGTGTGTTCCTCGAGCGTCTTGGAATATACGAGGATGTCGTCCAGGTAAGCGTAGCACCACCGACCCAGCATGTCCCGGAGAACGTCATTGATGAATTGTTGAAAGACGGACGGACTGTTGCACAGACCAAACGGCATAACCAGGGTCTCGTAGTGACCAGTGGGGGTTATGAAGGCCGTCTTCCACTCATCACCCTCCCTGATGCGGACCAAGTTGTATGCGCTCCGTAGGTCCAGCTTCGTGAAGAAGCGGGCACCAGAGAGGGCGTCCAGGGCGGTGTTAGTGAGAGGTAGTGGGTGACGGTTCTTGATGGTAATTTGATTAAGCCCCCGATAGTCAACGCATGGCCGAAGACCCCCGTCCTTCTTCTTCACGAAGAAGAAGCCCGCGGCCGCCGGTGAGCTGGAAGGACGGATAGTGCCGGCCCTGAGTCCTTCCGCCACGTACTCCTCCATCGCCTGGTGTTCGGCGGCCGACAGGGAGTACAGATGACCGCGGGGAGGCACCGCGCCCGGCACGAGGTCAATAGCAAGGTCGTAGGGGCGGTGAGGTGGTAGGCGAGCAGCGCGACCCTTACTAAAGACCTCGGCCAAGTCGCGGTACGGAGCGGGAATCTCCTCCAGCTTGACATCGGGGACCCCGGACTCCCCGGAACACGTCCCAGCCTCCGCCCGGAGACAGAGCTCCTGACAGGTCGCCCCCCCAGTGGACGATGCGGTTGGTGGTCCAAGAGATGAAGGGATCGTGCTTGATGAGCCAGGGGTGCCCCAGGATGATCGGCGGTGACGTGATGGAGGTGATGTAGAGGTGAATTTTCTCTGAGTGATTGTCGATTTGAAGGTGAAGCTCTTTAGTGCGTTGGGTGACGGGACTGAAGTTGAGGGGGCGACCGTCAATGGCTGTGATATTTAGAGGTTGGGATAACACCTCAGTCTCAATCCCCAACTGGGCGGCATAAGCCTGATCGATAAAGTTCCCAGCCGCACCTGAATCAACAAATGCGGTGGTCACGATCCGTTGGTGGCCCATGAGGATTGATACCTGAAGGAGCAGCCGGGAAATGGCGGGACAGGATTTGATGGCAGCGGAACCAGATGAAGACCTCCCCCTCTTCACCTGGTCTGGCCGTTTCCCGGACGCAGAGGGCAGATAGCGCGGTGGTGGTCTGGGGAGGCGCAATAGGCACAGAGACCTTCGCGGTAGCGTCGAGCCCTTTCTGCTGCCGTCAGGGAGTGCGCCCTATCTGCATGGGTTCCCCGGCTCCGGATGAGTGGGCCTCTGGAGCGGCCGGTGGAGGTGCAGATGGCGCAGCGACAGCGTGGGTGACGGGTGGATCCAGATGACGGTGACGGAGGGTGGAGCCTGTGGAGACATGGAAAGAGCGTTTAGTATGATTCATTCGCTGATCCACCCGGAGGGCGAGCTGGATCATGCCCTCCAGGGTGGCCGGCAACTCACGCACAGCCAGTTCGTCTTTCAGACGGTTCGATAAGCCCTCGTAGAAGGCTGTGCGGAGTGCCGCGTCGCTCCATTTGGTTTGGACGGCGAGCGTGCGGAAGTCCATGGTGTATTTGCTGACGCTGCGCTCGCCCTGCCTTAGATGGTACAAACGAGAGTCCACCTCCACCTCGCTCTCAGGATGTTGGAAGGCGGCCTTGAGCTGGGTGGTGAACTCGGGATACGAGTGAGCCGCGATCCCGTCAGCTTTCAAGACCGCCGCAGCCCACTCTGCTGCCTGCCCGGTGAGGAGAGAGACGAGGAGAGCAATCCGGCTGCGATCTGATGGATAACGTGCTGGCTGGAACTCAAACAGAAGGGAGAGGTTAGTTAAAAGTACATCGCACCGGGTTCCGGATCCATCCCATTTCTCCGGCAGTGCGATCTTGGGTTGATGGGCGGGGCGGCCTGGATCTGCGGGGGCGATCTGCGCAGCAGCCAGGTCATCATAGTCCGCCTGCAGGGCAGTGAGGTCGGACTGGAGCGTCTCGCACTGCTGCCGAAAACCCGCGGTCTCGACGCGCAGCGCGTTGACTTCCACCCGCAGCCCCACCAGCTCCTGCCGCAGACTGAGGATTTCCCCCGACTGCTGCTGAATCACACCCCACAATTGTTCCAGATCCGCCGGGACCATTTCGGGACCAGACATTCTGTCACGGAGGCTTGACGAGAAATGAAAGGTTCGAGATGTGTCCCCTTGTAGCGTGACGGAAAACTCAAACGCGGAAACACACGAGTGAGCAGGTAAATCACGCAGTTGGTCTGAGAACGCTCCGATAAGGAGTAGAGATTTCCACCAAGAAATCCGCGTTCTCACACGCACACAGACAGGCAAATAAGCGCTCCGAAGAGCAGAGAGTTTACTCACGTGAGTGACGAAGTTGAAGGGACCTGACGATGAGGTGAGCATGAGCTCAATGTCTGGTGCCAAACAACACCTGCTTCCTGCTTAAATACCTGCGTGAAGTTACTTCCGGGTCCTCGTGACCTCACGTGATCCGGTGCGTGTGACATGAATTAATTTTTCAGCATTTGACATTGAGAGCATAGGTTGTAATTTAGATATATTTTTGAGATGGAAAAATGCAGTTTTGCAAATACTAGAGATGTGGTTTTCAAAGGAAAGATTGCTATCAAACAGCACACCTAGGTTCTTAACTGATGACAAAGAATTAACAGAACAGCCATCAAGTATTAGACAGTGTTTTAGGTTATTACAAACGGAGGTTTTAGGTCCGATAATTAACACCTCTGTTTTTTCAGAGTTTAGCAGTAAGAAATTACTTGTCATCCAGTTTTTTAACTCAACTACACAATCCCAGTTTTTCAAATTGGTATGTTTCGCCGGGCCACGAAGAAATACAGAGCTGAGTATCGTCAGCGTAACAGTGAAAGCTAACACCATATTTCCTGATGATATCACCCAAGGGTAACATGTAAAGCGTAAAAAGTAATGGCCCTAGTACTGAGCCTTGCAGTACTCCATACTCCACTTGTGACTGATATGATACCTCTTCATTTACTGCCACGAATTGATGGCGGTCAGATAAGTACGATTTGAACCATGCCAATGCACTACCACTAATGCCAACATATTTTTCAAGTCTGTTAAAAAAAATGTCATGGTCAACAGTATCGAATGCAGCACTAAGATCCAGTAGCACTAAAACAGAGATACAGCCACGATCGGATGACAAGAGCAGATCATTTGTAACTCTAATAAGAGCAGTCTCAGTACTATGGCACGGTCTAAAACCTGACTGGAAATCCTCACAGATACCCTTTTTCTGTTAGAAGGAAGATAATTGTGAGGATACAACCTTTTCTAATATCTTTGACAGAAATGGGAGATTCGAGATTGGTCTGTAATTAATTAATTCGTTGGGGTCAAGTTGTGTTTTTTTAATGAGAGGCTTGATAGCAGCCAGTTTGAAGGTTTTGGGGACATATCCTAATGACAGGGATGAATTAATAATATTCAGAAGAGGATCTATGAGATCTGGAAGCAAGTCCTTTAGTAGCCTAGATGGAATAGGGTCTAGCATACAAGTTGTTGGTTTAGATGATTTAACAAGTTTATACAATTCTTCCTTAGTAGAGAAAGAGTGGAATTGTTCCCCAGGAGATCTATAGCGCACTATCTGATGCAATACTGTAATTGACGGCTGCATGTTGACAATTTTGTCTCTAATAGTATCGATCTTTAAGGTAAAGTGGGTTCATAAAGTCATTACTGCATTGCTAAGGGGCACAGTCAGTGCCTGTTGGTTCTTTATTTTTTGTTAACTTAGCCGCTGTATTGAATAAATACCTAGGGTTATGTTTGTTTTCTTCTAAAAGAGTCGAAAAGTAATCAGATCTTGCCGTTTTTAACGCGTTTCTATATGATAGGGTACATTCATGCCAAGCAGTAAGAAAAACCTCTAATTTTGTTTTCCTCCAGCTGCGCTCCATTTTCCGGGCTGCTCTCTTTATGGCGCGAGTGTGCTCGTTATACCACGGGGTCGGACTGTGAGCGACCATATCTATTCAATTCAATTCAATTCAAATTTATTTGTATAGCGCTTTTCACGATACATATCGTTGCAAAGCAGCTTTACACCAAATTGACATTTTTACAATATATGTAGTAGTAGCTTGATGTACATATGGTAGAGATGTGTGGTAAAGATCATATCTAGAGTCCTGGAAAACAGAGAGTCAGTAGTTTCTGTTACATCATCAAGTTTTTCTGAGCTATTGGAAATGCTGAGGAATTCAGATAAGTCAGGAAGATTACTTAGAAAGCAATCTTTTGTAGTAGAAGTGATGGTTCTACCATACTTGTAATAAGGAGTTGAATTTACAGTTTTAGTTATCTGGAGTACACTTGAGACTAGATAATGATCAGAGATATCATCACTTTGCTGCAGAATCTCAACGGCATTGACATCAATTCCATGTGACAGTACTAAGTCTAGAATATGATTTCGACAATGAGTGGGACCTGACACGTGTTGTCTAACTCCAATAGAATGTCTGTAAATGCTGCTCCCAGTTTTCATTATCAACATGGATGTTAAAGTCACCTACTATTAAGACTTTATCTGTAGCCAACACTAACTCAGATAGAAAATCAGCAAATTCTTCTGTACCGCAAATCTGTATGGTGCCCTGGTGGCCTGTATACACAGTAGCAAGTACAAACATCACGGGGGATTTATCATTAACACTTGTCTCTCTGGATAATGCTACATGAAGCACCATTACTTCAAACGAGTTATACTTGAAGAGCACTCTCTGAGAAACACTAAAAATATTGCTATAAATTGTAGAAACACCTCCCCCTTTACCTTTTAGACATGGCTCATGTTTATAACAGTAATCATGAGGGGTAGATTTGTTTAAGATAATGTAATCATCTGGTTTTAGCCAGGTTTCTGTCAAACATAGCACATCTAGGTTATGATCAATGATCATCTCATTTACAAAAAGCGCTTTTGTAGAAAGGGACCTGATATTCAATAGGCCAAGATTTATCATTTGTTTCTCTGTATTATGTACATTTTTTATTTGTTGAACGTTGATTAGATTGTTACTCTTAAATTGGTTTGGACGTCTTTTGTATTGTCTAGCTCGGGGAACAGACAATAGCATGAACAGTCTCTATAGCATGATATCTAGGTGAAAGGGTCTCTATATACTGAGAAATAACTGACTTTGGTGACATGAGGCAGTTAGCAGATGGTCAGATTAGCCAGTCTGTCTGCTTCCTGACCTGGGGCCCAGTTAGTCAAGTGCAAACTCTAAGACTACATGCCATATTACTAGAGAGAAGAGCGGCACCACCCTTGGAGGGATGAAGACCATCTCTTTTCAACAGGTCGGGTCTGCCCCAAAAACTTGTCCAATTGTCTATGAAACCTATGTTATTTTGCGGGCACCACTTAGACATCCAGCCATTTAGTGACGACAGTCTGCTATGTATCTCGTCACCACGATACGCAGGGAGGGGACCAGAGCAAATTACAGTGTCTGACATCATACTTTAAAGTGACTGGTGCAGGTCTGTGAGTGTGTGTGAGTGTGTGTTTGCGTGTATGTGTCAGAGTTAAAAAAGTGTGTGGGGAGGAAGAGGGGAGTGCGGGCAGAGCCGGAAGAGAGTTGAGCTTCCTGACAGCCTGGTGGATGAAGCTGTCTTTCAGTCTGCTGGTCCTGGCCTGAAGACTCCGCAGCCTCCTCCCTGATGGCAGCAGGTTAAAGAAGCTATGCATTGGGTGGGTGGGATCAGCTGCTATGCAGAGGGCTTTTGGGAGAGACGAGCGCTGCAGATGTCCTGGAGGGAGGGGAGAGGGACACCAATGATCTTCTCAGCTGCTCTCACTGTGTGTTGGAGGGTTTTTCGGCAGGAGGCATTGCAGACTCCAAACCACACAGTGATGCAGCTCGTCAGGATGCTCTCGATGGTGCCTCGGTAGAACGTGCACATGATGGGGGCTGGTGCTCTTGCTCTTCTTAGTTTGCGGAGAAGATAGAGACGCTGCTGTGATTTCTTGGCCACTGCAGTGGTGTTTTTCGCCCAGGAGAGATCATCAGTAATGTGCACACCCAGAAACTTGGTGCTGCTCACTCTCTCCACAGACGCACCATTGATGGTCAGAGGAGCATGATGAGTGTGCGCTCTCCTGAAGTCAACAACTATCTCCTTCATCTTCTCCACATTCAGAGAGAGATTGTTGTCACTGCACCACCCAGCCAGGCGGCTCATCGTCTCATCATTGTTGCTAATGAGACCCACCACAGTTGTGTCGTCCCCAAACTTGATGAAGAGGTTGGAGCTGTGTGACGGAGCGCAGTCGTGGGTCAGCAGAGTGAAGAGGAGGGGGCTCAGCACACATCCCTGAGGGGCCCTGTGTTAAGAGTGATGGTGCTGGATGTGTTACTGCTGACCCGTACTGCTTGTGGTCTTCTGGTCAGGAAATCTAACAGCCAGTTATACAGTGAGGTGCAGAGTCCCAGCTGGACCAGTAGCACACCTAGAACTGATGACGAAGAATTGACAGAACAGCCATCAAGTATTAGACAGTGTTTTTGGTTGTTGTACGCGGAGGTTTTAGGTCCAATAATTAAAAACTCTGTTTTTTCAGAATTTAGCAGTAAGAAATTACTTGACATCCAGTTTTTTATCTCAACTACACAATTCGTTAGTTTTTCAAATTGGTATGTTTCGCTGGGACGCAACGAAATATAGAGCTGAGTATCATCAGCATAACAGTGAAAGCTAACAAAATTCCTGATGATATCTCCCAAGGGTAGCATGTAAAGCGTAAAAAGTAATGGCCCTAGTACTGAGCCTTGAGGTACTCTATACCTCACTTGTGATCGATATGATACCTCTTCATTCACTGCCACGAATTGCTTGATTGGTCTGTAATTAATTAATTTGTTTTTTAATGAGAGGCTTAATAGCAGCCAGTTTGAAGGTTTTGGGCACATATCCTAATGACAATGATGAATTAGTAATATTCAGAAGAGGACCTATGACATCTGAAAGCACCTCTTTTAGTAGCTTAGATGGAATAGGGTCTAACATACATGTTGTTGGTTTAGATGATTTAGCAAGTTTATACAATTCTTCCTCTTCTATAGTAGAGAATGACTGGAATATCTGATGCGATACTGTAACTGATAGCCGCATGGTGACAATTTCATCTCTAATAGTATCAATCTTGAAAGTAAAGTAGGTCATAAAGTCATTACTGCTATGCTGATGGGGAAAGTCAACGCCTGTTGGTACTTTAGTTTTTGTTCATTTAGCCACTGTATTGAATAAATACCTAGGGTTTTTAACGTTTTCTATAGGATAGGGTACATTCATGTTTCTCTTTAGGGTGCGAGAGTGCTCATTATGGCACGTGGTCGGACTGTTTTCCTTAATCTTCCTTAAGCACAAAGGAGCGACCATATCTAGAGTGCTAGAAAAGACAGAGTCAATAGTATCTGTTACATTATCAAATTTTTCTGAGCTATTGGACATGCTGAGGAATTCAGATCAGTCAGGAAGATTACTTAAAAAGCAGTCTTTTGTGGTAGAAGTAATGGTTCTACCATAATTGTAATAAGGAGCTGAATTTACAGTTTTAGTTATCTGGAGTATACACGAGACCAGATAATGATCTGAGATATCATCGCTTTGCTGCAGAATTTCAACGCCATTAACATCAATTCCATGTGACAGTATTAAATCTAGAGTATGAGTTCGACAATGAGTACGTCCTGACACGTGTTGTCTAATGCTTGTATTCCACATGACTTCAGTCCATCAATTAACATCTTTATTAAAGTTTTGTTCACCTAAAAATAAAAAATAGTCCATTATTACTCATCCTCAAGGCATCCTAGGTGTATATGTATATATATATCCTGCATTCAGAGTTATATTAAAAATCGTTCTGACTCATTCGAGCTTTATAATGGCATTAGGCGGGTGTTTCTCTTCATCAGTCCAAAACGAGTCTAATGAAGTGCATCCATCCCTAATAAAAAGTGCTTCACAAAGCTCCGGGGGGTGAATAAAGGCCTCCTGTAGCGAATCAATGTGTTATCCATATTTAAAAACGTAATAATCATTTTTCTCAAGCTTTTGCTAACAGTTACACAGAAGCAACTTGGGAGGATGACGTATGACGTCGGCATTGTGTGTCGCGATTTAGCTCAAAGGGAAATGTATATAAATAATTACAATTAATTATGATTCATTACAATTATTTATATCAGCTGCCAGTAGTAACTGTAGCAGAATTAATTTTCCATCAACTAATCTGTTCGCCCAGCGAACATTCAGTATAATTTTATATCAACTCTAAGAAATGGTATTTTCTTGGCCACAGAAAATAACTTTCTTAAAGTACTATTGCATTAGAGCATGTAACTCGAATCGGAATCGTAAAGGGACATTAATTTGCAAGGCAGAATCAGAATCAACACTCACGTAATTTGTGCACAAGAGTTTTATTAACGAAGGACTAACACATAACTAATCTAAACAAACAAACACGAAGTCACTCATACATGGGGGAAGGGTCAGTGAGAAGCAGTTAGAGAGAGACAAGGAAATGAAGCTATGAAAAGAGTCAGTTAGCCACCTGAGTGAAACCATCAGTGCTGTCTACAGCTTATACTAAACCTCTGTTTTGTTTAGTTAAATGTACGATACTTGCATTGCCTTGGTCATTGAACAAGTGTCCGAATGCAGTCTCGGGTGAAAGTCGTGATGGTTTGGAGCAGTGGTGGTTTTGGAATCGTGATCACATTCTTCTGGGTTCGAAGAGTGATGAACTCCAAAGATGTTCTGACTCGATGGTGACTGGGAGTTTAGTCCCATGTGAAAAGTGAAGAAGAACCAAGAGCTGAGAGGGACCCAGCTGAAGTCCTGTGATCTTTGGGGAATGGAAAGACAAGGCCGCAAGGCCTGGCGTGCGCTTAGGGAAGTCCTGAAGAGGGTCCAGGGTTGAGTGGAAATGTCTGGCTCTTTGTGGTCGAGAGCCACAGCTCTGTATGTTGGGACCCGTCGGGCCCGCCAGGCATGCCTTGTGCCGGCTCAGGCTCCCCGTGGGTTCCTCCACACGGGCTGCAGTCAGAGGGTTTTGCAGAAGAGAGCGAAGTGAAGAGAGAGAGACGATCAATCGTTTGATGCCTTTAAGCTCTCTGGAGGCTGTGCCTCCAGGAGGTCCACGAACCAATGGTAACTTTCACCTTTGGAGGGAAAGTTTACGACTCTTTGTCTGTGAGCATGGTATTTTGCATATGTAATTCGATTGGGTGTTAATGCAAAAACTAGTAAGGTTTCTTAAAACACTAATATGTTGCATAGGTATCAACATCTAATTTACACCATCTTTTAGATCATCAAAATACGAATTCAAAGAGACCAAACATGGCATAGGTGGGTTATATGACTAGTCATCTATCATAACGTATGCATAAAACAGTAGAAAGACAAATACAAATACAACACACAAAATTAAAATACAATGCAGTAATACTGTACACAATGACCTGGGCTATGTGTGATAGGAAGGTCAAAGAAAGGTTTGTCTGTGAATGAATAGGAAAGAGTCTATTTCTATACTGCCCTACAAAGGCAAAAGACCTTAACTCGCTAGAGTGTGAAAATGAGAAAAATGACTTTAAAGTTTTTTATTTGTCCAGCCAAATTAATTATAGGTAGGACACTGGAAATTTGGCAATTAGATGTTTTAGCAATGAAAATTATCTACATTAAAAAAAATTGTGAGCTCAAACTTGATTTTTACCCCTATTTCGAAGTTAGCGTACTCTGCCTTTTGCAGTGTCTGCAAAAAGTGAGAAGTCACACCAAGGCAAAATGCGGTAACTTCCTCTGTGTACCACTAGAGGGAGCCTGAGTACCACTACTGGTACTCGTACCACAGTTTGCTATGCTCAGTAACATAAGAGATTGCTAGACATAGCATAATAGTTCTTATATTGACGTGAATGAAATAGCTTAACCTAAAAGAACGACTTGTGGATTGATGTGAATGCCAGCAAGCAGGAATGGCCAGAATGCTTGTGGATTGATTTTATCGGCTTACAAGAAAAGGTAGGATATGGATTTAATTGCAGACTGTTCGTAACCTACTGATTTTCTAATTGATCATGCTACATGCTACATGCTACGGCATTCGATTCCACACGCGTCCAACTAGCAGTGACAGCCTGCTGAATAATCTGCATTATAAAAAGTAAAAAAAAAAAAATCTTTAAAGATTATTTATATTTACATATTGTTGCCAAAATATCTCTGTACAGTGCGTTATTATATGGAGCTGTCTGGCCGATTGCTATCTAATTCGTTTGTCTAATGCTTCAGTGACAGATCAGATATATGAAAGTATACAAATTACACCGTAATTAAAAACGCGGCAGACTTTAATGGACAGTAAAACAAAGGCAAAACACCATATAACTCAGAGTCAGCATTGTAACTTTATACTGACGCGTGGCTAAACAAAGGCAGAACACCCTAACTCAATTTGAGCATTCCAAACAAAGTCAAAGAGCGGTAACTGGTGTTATAAGGTGGTTTCTCCAGGGGTTTTTGAAGTTACGGTTAAGACTATTCATTATTTTCTCGGAAAAACAACAAAATTGACTCAAGATACTTATACACATGATAAAGGATGTCTTAAATGTCCCAAAAATATCAATAACTAATTTTTGACCAAAATCGAAGTTAAGGTCTTTTGCCTTTGCAGGGCAGTATAGGCATTGTGTCTTTCCTATGGGCAAATGTAGCATGGGCAAATGTGCATTCCTCTGGGCAATAAAACCTCTTATCAGAACGTTGTCCTGGCAACTGAGCCCTTTTGGGGTGTTAGTTGCTTTGGGGGGTTGTCTCCAGAGCTCCAGCATATAGCTGGCTTGTTGGGTTTAAAGACTATTTGTTAAATGTAACAATTAATGTATGTCTGATTGGTCCAGACGCTACAGTGCATGCACCGCTCAGAAGTGACGAATGCAGATGCACAGTGGAGAGATCAAAACAAAACAGCAGTCACAAATTAAAAGTACATAACAAGGATTTGTAAAGAAAAATGTCAAAGGATAACGATTTAAGCCAAGAGGAGAATGGTTTGCTTTTGCCTTTTCTCCTGTAAATAAATGTTGGTTTTAACCAGTGCCCTGATATGCACAAAATTATTCTTGGTAATAGTTTTTAAGCTTTATTTTCATATTGTACATAAGTTCCTACCTTATGGTCCTCTCTAGCAGCTCAATACATTAATGTTTTTTAATAAGCAGCAAGATGTTCTTAATTGCATTTGGCAGTGGTTAGTAGCACACCTTGCTTATCTGTGATTCTGTGTGTATGTTTGAGTGTGTTACCTCACCTCTCCCTCGCTGAGGGCTCTTATATAAGATAAAAAAAGAAAGAAGAAAGAATACCAAGACAAGAAGCTGAACTTAGAGACCTTGATAGTGTTGGTGAGGAGGCCGACGTGATGGACATGAGCTATGAAGTGTTGATCCTGAGGCTTGCTATAACTGCAGAGAGAAAAATATCAGGCTGATCACAGAGTGCAGAGGGGGAAAGGAAGTGGCTGTATGTGAGCCTGCAGCGAGGGAGAGGTGAGGTAACACACTCACACATATACATACAGTCATAGATAAGCAAGATGTGCTATTAACCACTGTCAGCTGCAATGAAGAACATCTTGCTGCTTGTTAAAAAAGATTGAAGTATTAAGCTGTTGGAGAGGAAATTTAACTTAAAAGTTGGAACTTATGTACAATATGAAAATAAAGCTTACAAACAATATCAGGAATAACTTTGTGCATATCAGGGCAATGGTTATCTTTCATGCATGGTTGATTCTGGCACTACAGGTTCAGTGGTTGGAACATGTGAATTGACAACACCATCTAGAATGAGTGGCAACTACAGTCAGGTCCATATATATTTGGACACTGACACAATTTTCATTTCAGCTTTGTATGCAAACACACCTGAATCAACTAATTAGGATCTGAAGGAGCACTTAATAATTACAGATAGGTGTGTTTGATCAAGGTTGGAACTAAATTCTGCAGGTGATAAGAAATGCTGTGATCATGTGTCACACCAAATGATGTATATGCAGGTGCCCAAAATTAATGATGATGATGATTTGCCAGATTCAGACCCTGTTCCACCATGGGTGACTAAGGCCCCGAGATTTAGTACTGGTTCAAGTTCAACTTATCCTCTAACTTCTAGAAAGATGCTTTGCATTAAATACTTAATCAGCACTAGTTTGAGGGGAAATCATGTCTAATAATATCAAGTTGACCATTATAAATCATATACTATTGGACTAAATTCTTTTGTTCTATAAACTGGCTAATGCACAATGGACTGATGTTCTGAATGGCTCAGAGTGGAGTTCTTATGGCGTCTCTCCATACATTGCTGATTCTGTGCGTATGCACCACAGCGCTGTGTTTGGTGAGTGTAGAATTCAGGTGTCATAAAAACAATGACTTTGTGATTATTCATTGATTATTATTGTGCTAAACAAAAGCAAATGATTATATTTTAGAGCAAAACTACACAGCTGCTGTTTTTTATATATAATTTTTATATATTATAATGTAATGACCTTGTTTAAGACTGAATGAGTTTTATGATGATATAGTTTGTGAGTATTTCATAATAGCAGGTTATACAATAAATAAAGCTTGCACTGTAAATGAGTATCTTTGACACTTACCAATCAAATGTTTTCTTTCAAAGCCACTATCTTCACTCACAGGTAAGTCATAACAATCACACAATTTTAATTGAGTCATAAAATTTTAAATGATTTCATATATTATGCTCTGAAATTTGACCTTTTTTAATTAATTAATTAATTAATTAATTAATTAATTAACTTTTGTAGGGAACACAAAGATTAATGTGGATGATGGAAAAGACCTGTCAGGGTTCTCCCCCTGACAGTCTTGTCTGTGTTGTCTTTGTTTTATGTTTCTATGTTTGTGTTGTGTTTGAGCACATGGCTCTGTCTTTGTTTGTGTTTAGGTGTGTTCGACTTCATCCACGGCTACAGACGGCAATCAACAAGAGTAGCCAAGAGCAGTCGGGGGCGCAGTTGAAAACGGAGGCGTCGAGACGGATACTTTTTACTCTCATTAGTGAAGCTCTCGCGGTGTTTGCATGCTCTATCACAGAAGAAGTGAATTAAATGCAATATTTATTAAATACACGGACTTTTCCAAAGCATTTTCATGAGCAACAGAAACATGTTTCATATACTGCTTAATACAGCGCCATCTGGACAAGAATAATGCTCAACATAAACATATACTGTTTAAATACTAATAAAGTGGGGTTATTTATGCTTTTATCAGTGTTTTATGATAAATCTGACTCAAAATAACATTGCGACTACAGTAAAAACACTTTTACTGTTCTAAAAACACAGATTTGTCAGCATTATAGGACTTGAGGATGTTAGAATAAACACAAAACACATGTGATCGTTGTCATGCGGTGAATCTGGCCAATCGTGAAACAGCCATGTGGTCATCAGAGCTCCTGCAGCCGCTCTGAAGAAACTGTGCCAGCTGAGTCAGCCGGCTGCTCTCGAATCGCTACCGCGGTACTTTGATGGCACATGTGACAGTCACAAGGCGTCGTCGCCACCTCAAGTCGGACAGAATTTCTAACCGGCATGCACTGCTTCAAGTCAGAATTTGATCGAGCTGTGCAGCGCTGCGTAAAGTCGAACACACCTTTTGCATTGTGCTCCCCTTGTCCTGCCTCCTTGTTGCCTGTCACCATGCCCCCTTGTTTAGTCCTCGTTTGTCTGAGTATTTTCACCTGTTCCTTGTGTTCTCCGCTCCTTTATATTGTTCTCCCTTACCCTCTTGTTTTGCCAGTTCATTGTTCAACCTTGCTGTTTATTGTGCTTAGTCTGTTTGCTAGCTTGTCTTACCGTTTGTGATACTGATTATTCTCTGCCAAGTTGTTCACTTAATTCTGTTTCTTGTCATTCTTTAGTCTTGTCTTGTCCAGTCCAGTCCTGCAGTCTGAGCTCTTGGTCTGCTTTCTCTATCTGCCTCACAGCTAGACGTCTACAGAGCCTGTGAGATCACAAGTGTGGAGGGGCTAACGCCTCAGGTTCCTGTCAGGCCACTGTTGCTACTACCGGCCTCCAGCTTCGCTGCCTACTCTCCTCTCTGGTGGTCTGTCTTTCTGGACTGGACTCTGTGCCCATTCACCTGCCTGTCTACGAGTCTCTCACTGCCTATTGTTTGGACTGTGTTCACTCCCCGCCTCACCATCTCTTGTCCTGTCAGTCATTTTGGTTAATAAAACATTAACATTCATTCTGCGTTTGAGTTCTCCTTCAGATATCCTGACAAGACCAGGATATAATTGATATAAATGAAGGTTTGTGGAAAGATTAAATTTTTATAACATTATTAACTGCTGTCCTGTTCAACAGAGGCAGGACTTCACCTGGTGGAAGGAGATATTCTGATACAGGAGGTCAGTGTTTTCTCTGAGCAAATTCTCATGCCACTTTCCACAAATAGGGTACAAAGTAGGGCCTGAATTTCTGGGCCTGAAAAATAATAATATACATTTTTAGGACATTCTTAACCTGTCAACATTATCCTCAGGAGGTGAAACTAATGTGTAAATACAGTAAAGTTTCAATCACTAAACATCAAAATGATACAACTTTATTAAATACAATAAATCCATATTTAACAGGGAGAAGACAGGAACACTATTTTGGATGAAAAGTATGGTTGGCCGACCACTGATAGGAGCCTTGGTCTGTGAATATATAATAACTGATTCAGTCCAGCTTGAATTTATGCTTTGACCCGTATCTGACATTCAAATTCTAACTTTTTCTTTTTCTTTTGATAGAAATCAATGCCAAAGGTGTGATACTGAAAGCCTTTTTTCAGACCAATTCAGGCTCAAGACCTGTATTGACTTCAAGCCCCGGTATAGAGAGCCAAAGTACATTTTCTTATTTAAAGGCAGCGGGTGAGAAATCTTTATATGACACACATTTAAACTCATCTTCACACACTGCGTAATAATCAAAATTCTATTTAGATTTGTCACTTTTTTTTTTTGAAACAAAAACTTACGAGATCATTTTTTAATCTTACTTTTTAAATTCCCATGAAATCTGATTTTTTTTTTTTTTTTTTTTTACTATGAATAGTCTCAAGGTTAATTATAAGTTAGTGTGCTCCCAAACAATGACAATTTTTTTTGCATTTAGGAGATAAAATCATTCAAAACTTACAGTCTCTAACTTCCACCAATATGAATCAATGATTTTTATGACATCACACTGCACTTCAGCTTCTCATCAAACTTTCTGTCCTATCAAATGCTCTCTAGAATCTGAAGCCTCCCGCCCACTCATAGACATGTCTATATGACCCTGTCCCAAATCGCAACCTAAACCCTCCACACATTTGTGACATAATGCCACATTGACTGTCAGTAGAAGTCTGCCGCAGAGCTCACTTCTAGTGATGGGAAGATAAGATAATTTTACTGATCATTTCGGATTTTGGATGTTCATCGAAATGAACAAATCTATATTAAGCCATTTTGTTCATTTTGTTTATTTCAGTAGAATATAATTAAAATATTACATGTTAATAGCCAAGTTCCACAACACATATGCGGTATTACGATGCATTGTTGTAGAAACAAACTAGGTAGTCACGACTGTTTCCCAAACGTGGTCGCATCTCCATCCTTTGGACCACAGTAATAATGCAGAAAAATTCACAGTATTGGCAGTAAGATGACTCTGTTGTACCTGTCCTGACTGATCTCAGCCTTCTTCCTTTGACTGCTTTTTTGAGATGCTGGTCTGCTCTTCTGAGTTGGCTGAGCTTTCAACAACACCACCACATTTAAAGGTTTTGTTCACCCAAAAATGAAAATTAGCCCATTATTTACTCAACCTCCAAGCATCCTAAGTGTGTATGACCTTCTTCTTTCAGACAAATCCAATCGGAATTACATCAGAAATTATCCTGGCACTTCCAAGCTTTAGAATGGCAATAGGAGGATGTTTCTCTTCATCAGTCCAAAACAAGTCCAATGAAGCGCATCCATTCATAATAAAAAGTGCCTCACATGGCTCTGGCCTCCTGTAGCAAATCGATGTGTTTTTGTAAGAAAAATATCCATATCTAAAACGTAATAATCACTGTAATCTAGATTGCACAAACTGGTTGTACAGGAAAACAGCTCCGGGCAGATGACATAATACGTCTGCATTGCGTATGCGCCGGTGAGAAGTGAATGCAAACATGCCATGGAGCAACCAAAGCAAAGGTCAAGAATTACAAATTACAAATTACAAAACGAGGATTTGTAAAGAGAAATGTCAGAGGATTTCGATATAAACTAAGAGGAGACTGGTTTTTCTTTGCTAAAGTCAGGAAAGTTTGCTTCCTTTGCTCCTGTAAACAAATGTTGGTGTTTCACAAGACTCACTAACACATGTACAGTGCCGACGTATTACATCATCCGCCCAGAGCTGCTTCTGTGTACAACTGTTAGTGCAAGCTAAATTAAAGAGATTATTTTGAATATGGATATTTATCAGATCGGATTCTGAGTTTGCTGCCATACGTCTTTGCGTCATTTCGTCAGGTCTGAAGGAGTCCCGGCTAAAAGGATATATCACATATGTGAATGCTGCAGGTGGCAGAACATTTGTAGCCTCTTCTACCACCTTATTTTTTCCTGTAAGAGCTGGCGAGGCTATTTGTAAATTTTATGGGTCTGGCTTCAGCGCCCAGCTATTGTTAGCTGTACAAAACAGCTCGTTTTGCTGCTTGATATTGCAAATTGGTGTGTCTTCGAATACAAAGACACACCAATTTTAATGTAATAACTTAATTATAAACAGACTGGTTTGTAGTGTAAACCATTTTATAGTTTATTGCACGTTGTTATTCTTCTGGTTATTTCTCTATAGTGGCTTATGAACCAGAAGTCTCACCCATGGCTTACTTCCACTTTGAAGAAAAAGGTTGATAGCAGCTTGAATAATTAAACTTGTCATTTTAGAACGAGTTCTAAGGAACTGTCAGGATTACGCTGCTATTGGGAGGAGCGAGGAATGAGGAGAGGAGGGATAAACTCAAACAACAGTCCTATAAAAACCATCCACATGTAGTACAGGGCAGGCAGGAACACATGTATCACATAACATGGAGACCTGCAAATGAACAAACTGACGTTAACTATGGACAAGGAAATCCAGGGCAGACAACACTTTATATACTCAACTTAACAAGGGATAATAATCAACACAGGCGAATCAAATTAAGCAATAAGACAAGGGAGAAAAGTAGGTCACAGAGCACATGGGGAGAAAAGCACAGAACATCCATGGGCGTGACATGATGACGGCCCATCATGACAGGCTTGTGCTGAACGGGAAGCCTCCAGGGCGGTACCAGATCCAGGCACCATGGCGGAGCAGGCAGCTCGGGGAGCCATGGTGGAACCAGCAGTCCAGGGGGTCATGGCGGAGCAGGCAGCTCCGTGGGCCATAGCGGAGCAGGCAGTCCAGGGGGCCATGTAGGGGTGTAAGAAAATATCGATACACGTTAAGTATCACGATATTTTGTTTGGAGATACTGTATCGATTCTCAAAAACACAATATTGATATTTAAAAAAAAAAATCATACAAGATTCATGGCAGTTGCTTCATTTTGAGTTTATTTCCCGACCACTAGAGTGCAGTCTTCTTATCTCTGAACTTAAACAGTGTCAGGAAATACTAGCATAAAGGCACACCACTAATGTTAGCATTAATATAGTTCTTTGTCAGTAATGAAGAATGAAAGAAGAATTCATGCTCCTGCCTCGGTGTACTAAGCTGAAGTGTGGCGTTATTTCAGCTTTCGTGGTAACCACCTCGGCTGCACAGGGTGCTTCTGCTGCTTTCTCTCGAGGTGGGGGCGTTTTGTGAGTAATCGGGAGCACCGGGAGAATTTCCAGTGAGCAGTCTGTTTTTTTGGCTGCGTGGGACGGTACTGTCATGCCATTGGGGTTGAAATATGGATACCAGTGTTTAAGGCATCAAAGAAGTGTCCTATATGAAATCTATAACACAGTTTGTCCTGTATCTGCAGGCATATGCCATATGACCACCCAGGGGCGGATCTAGAAAACAATTTTTAAGGTGGCACAGGGGTGGCATGGGTCTATGAGGGGTGGCAACACCAAAGTAACCCTACATGCATTTAAGGGATTTATAGTCTGAGATACACAGCTGTGTTCACAAATATTGCATTACCATTAGGTAATCATCTATATTGTTTAAAATATAAAAATAAATGATATTACAATATCCATCATGGAACCAAGTCAATACACAACATAAAAAGCTTCAACAGGTTATACATTTTTCTGAGCTTGTATCACTGAAGAAGACATGAAGTTCTATTAAAATTACATAGGCTACTTAGATGGTATAAATCACGTTTTAGTTTAAGAGCAATGAAAACGTTTGAATTTCCTAACATTAGAAAGAAATACAATAATGTGAAAGCACTGAAACTGGGTCAGTTTTGAAAACAATGTTTGATTTTCTATTATTAACAGAGGTGGAAATGTCTGTAATCACCCAGAACACACTATCAACCATGTACTCTAGCAACACCCCAGCAACTGCATAGCATGAGCCTTGCAACCACCCAGAATATCCTAGCAACCCTTTAGCAAACCTAGAACATTTGACCAAACTAGTTATGATTTTAAACAAGACTTTAAGACAAGCCAGCATACATTTGTCTTTCAAACTTTTCAATCTAGTTATCACAGGTGTTCTTACATGCTTACACACAGTTTAAATGCACTGATGACTTTACTGCCAGTGAACACTCACAAGATCAATAACACTATAACAAAAACAGATACAGAATCAGCTATTAACTTTTGGGGAAAAAAAATATTTTCATTTTACTACTGTAAAGTAATCTTGCAGTAGATAATCACTAGAAAAGTTCAAATAACAGTTTCTTGGTCTTCTGACACAGCACTATATCTCTAGGCAGTCATTTCTCAGTTCTGCAAAAACGCAGTACACATACTGTAAAAAAAAATGGTTACAGATCAAAATTTGACAGTCACACGTTTATAGCTGTAAAACATGTGCTACACTGTACTGTACATATAGAGTAGTGAAATTTCCATAATCTGATGTACTCTATGTGTAACTTATTTTAGTTGGCACATTCTCCCGAACCATTCATTCAGTTCTCAAAACAAAGACACATTTCTCAAAAAGTTTAACAATGAGTTAAACTATGTTAAACATTAGCAAAACTGATGACACACCAATCAGAATCTCTGCATCCTAACAACGGAGAGAGGAGAGACCTGAACGAATCAACACGTGAATTTATACTTGTTAACAATCAAGAAAACTGCAATACGACTAGATTCTTACCTAACTCTTCTATCAGTTTCCGTGATCGGCATCTTCTTATTGATTTCAAGTTATTGTTTCATCATATTTGGCAAAAAGGCTTATGTCCATTATGAAAGTGGAGCAAGCGGTCGGAGAATTGGATCACAAACAATGAATCTCAGACCGGACGGGATTAGATTTCTCAGCGGACAAGTTAGCTGAGAAGCAGTAATTATTATCTGATTTCAGATAGTCTGTTAGTCTGTTAGTCTGTTAGATAGCCTATCTAAGCCATGAAACTCCAGGGCTGAAAATGACTCCTACTCGGGCCCTGGTTGTGTTAAAAATAGCAACAGATAGCGCCAGTAGCTGACTGAGAACAGTCAGTCATAGTCCCCCATAGTCCATAGTCCCCCCATAGTCCAAAATATGTATAAAACGATGTGGATTTTTAAAATACCGTAAATATTTCATGGGTTTTCTACTACATATTTTAGTAAGTCTTAATACCTGGGGTTTTCTTTAAGAATTTTTCAAAGAAAACAAAAAATTCAGTCTTTGGCATGTAATTATTTCTTGATTTTGTTTTTATTTTTTTTTCTGTTCAGTTTTACTGCAAGGACTTTCACATGTCCATTCTGCCAGGATAATGGACTGGATGAACTTGATTTACTTGATCACTGCAATAAACATCATGCCAATGACAGCACAAGTGGTCAGTCACCATTCATGTGTATTGATCATGTGGTTCAAATATCCAATCATGTGCTGAATTAAACTTACAGCACTTTCATTTGAAACATTAACTAGTTCCTTTCAGTTATATTTAATCCTGAAGTGAGTAATTCTTACCTGTAGCATAACCAAACTGATTTTCAAACTGTTTTGACAGTTTTGAAACTTGATTACAGAACACTTCCTTATCTATTATTGGTTGAAAAAACAGATTGTCCCACCACAAACTCTCACTGCTGGTTGAGCCAATGTTGCAAAGTCAGACTGGTTCTGATGCTCATACACACAGAACAATGTTTTGATAGCTCTAAAAGTCACAGTGCTACACTTTTCAGTGGGAATCAACCTATAAATAGCTTGCTTATATGACCCTGGACCACAAACAAGCCATAAGGGTCATTTTTTATTTTATTTGAGATTTATACTTCATCTGAAAGCTGAATAAATAAGCTTTCCAACTATTTGAAAATCTGGAATCTGGAAAAGATGTATGCAATTATAGAAATAGTTCACTCAAAAATAAAAATGTACTGAAAATTTACTCACCCTCAGGCCACCTAAGATGTAGATGAGTTTGTTCCCTCATCAGAACAGATTTGGAGAAATGTAGCATTACATCAGTTGCTCACTAATGGATCCTCTGCAGTGAATGGGTGCCGTCAGAATGAGAGTCCAAATGGCTGATAAAAACATCACAGTTCGTTGTATTCCACATGACTTCAGTACATCAGTTAACATCTTTATTTTTATCCCCCAAAAATGAAAAATAGCCCATTATTTACTCACCATCAAGGCATTCTAGGTGTATATGACTACTTTCTTTCAGACAAATGCAATCAGAATTATATTAAAAATTGTTCTGTCTCCTTCAAGCTTTATAATGGCAATAGGCAAGTGTGTCTCTTCATCAGTCCAAAACAAGTCTAATAAAGCTCATCTATCCATAATAAAAAGCACCTCACACGGCTTGTAAGAAAAATATCCATATTTAAAACGCAATAATCACTTTTCTCAATCTTGCGCTAACAGTTACACCGAAGCAGCTCCGGGCGGATGACGTATGACATAGCCGCTGTACAGTGGAGAAAACAAAACAAAACAACAGTCACAAACTAGAAGTACCAAACAAGGATTTGTAAAGAAAAATGAGCTAAGAGGAGACTGGTTTTCCTTTGTCAGGAAACTTGCTTCCTTTGCTCCTGTAAATAAACGTTGGTTTTCAAGTCAAGTCAAGTCGAGCTTTATTGTCATTCCGCTACATCTGTGGACATACAGTGGAACGAAATGTCGTGTCTCGTAGGACCACGGTGCTACATAAATAAAGATAAATATGAACATACATACACTAGACATAGAAACAATTTTTTAAACCTATACATGTAACTATACATATACTATAAATAATTGACTATACATACACATAACCTAAGACAGACAAGTACTTTACATAAAAACTGTGCACGATAATGTGCAGAAGAGGTATTTAAAGGTTAAGAAGCAAATAGTGCAATATGATTTGTGGTGCATTGACAAGTAAACATTTGTTAAGTCCATATTAGGTCCTTGTAACGTGGAGTGTTAATAAGAAAGTGTCTGGTGCACAGTGTTGGGAAGGTTACTTTTGAAATGTAATAGGTTACAGATTACAAGTTACTTGATTTCAAATGTAATAAGTAGTGTAACTTTTCAATTACTTTATTAAAGTAAAGTAACTTATTACTTTTGATTACTTTTTACAGTTTTTCTCAATTGCTTAAACACATTTCTTGAAATTATGCCTCGCTTTTGCGATAACCTAAACACAAATCCGTAACTTCTAACTCAATTCCCTGAACTTACTATATTCAGGTCAAAATGAAGCTCTCCACTCAAAACAACTCAATCTTGCTGAAAAAAACAAACTTTGCTCTCAGACATGACACACAAACCCTCAAAAACACACACACTACAACACTGTTTTACACACTGATGAGATCAATTCAAAACAATACTACGAAAGCTGGTAATAAGTGTTGCTTGGAAGAAAAAAAAAATCACATGATGAACACAAAAATGTATGCATTTGTGTTTTAATCCTTAATTTATTGTACTGTAAAGTACATCACAAAACAGCAAACAACAACAAAAAGAATTATTCTGCCCCAGCATCCTGTCTTTGGTCTGGGACAGGCCAAACAACCTCCTCAGTATCACAGACTAAATTGGCTCTGGACAGGCAGCAGGGGTAAAATCCTCTTGCATGCCTGACCCAACCCTGGCATGCATCAACTAAAATATATAAGACTGCTTGTTTCCTTGCCCTTGCCCTTCCTATTTCTCTTCCATGTTGTTGTCGTTGTCCTCCTTCTTCCCCTCCTCTTCCTCTTTCACTTCCTACTCTTCGTCTTCGAAACTGCATATTACTGTATGCGGGATATTGATTGAAAAAGACCGGATAGGATTCACAGTTACACTTTTACTAGTGGTCTAACAAAAAAAAAAAAAAAAAAAAAATATATATATATATATATATACATATATATAAATACGTTACAAAGTCATTGTGAAATAGAAAAGAAAAAGCATGAGATGTTGAGATGTACCTTTGAGCTATTTCAGAGAACTGCTTTATCATTGGTTGATCTGTAGTCTCGACATTAGCAAAAGTCAATATTCACTTGAACAGTTCATGGCAAATCTACAAAAAGTCTTATAGAAATGTGTAGAGTATGCTTGACAGTTTATGACAACTGGATCAAAAATTTAGCATCTACTGCAAATACATATACGATGAGCTAATGCCTTGATGTTTTAAGGGGTAAGACTATAGCAACAACAATAAGAAGTGATAATGTAGGAAATAGCAGACAAATCAGTTGCATAATCAGTTGCATGAATGTACCAAAGCAAACGCAACTTGTTAAAAAAAAAAAAAAATAGAAACATTTTATGATATGTACAAGTGACTAGACGATGTGGAGGTTGAACAAGTAGTATTGAGAATGTCATTTCTGATCTGAGAAATGCACCAAACTGTAAGCTGACTTTGGCCCTTTTATCTCCATCGAAGGTTCTGATTGGTGTGTGACAAATTTTGAGTCCTAGTGTTTCCATTTGGGTAATTGTTTTCTAATTGAGCTCAAACTTTGCAGACTTCAGTTAACAATATTGAATGCTAGTGCTTTCTAAATGATCACATGGTGTAAGCGCTGAGAAATGTAGGGAGTTGTGTGTAGAGTTTTGCAGTAACAGTTCACCAAATCTGACTCATGTGTTAAAGCAGGGAAATAGTGTTTATAGTTCAGGGAAATGGGTGTGCTTTTTGAAAAATGCCATTATGGTTTTGAAATTTTAGTTCAAAAGACTGGTTATAGTGTTTTAGCAATCGAGAAAAACTGTAATTACTTTTTAAAACTTCTAATATTTTCAACTATTAATCATTTTGAAACATTTAAACCAGGCAGAGTTAACCTTACAGTAGCACTCAACACTGATTACTGTCAGACTTTCAAAATCCTTTATCACTTGAATTAAGATTATAATTTGCTATAACAACTGGCTGGAATCACATTATCCCACTAATTACACAGCTGCTTGATAGATTATTTAGATGTTTCGTGTCAAAATAATTACACACGAAACACTGATCTGAGTTGAAATATTTGAATGCAAAGCTTCCATGAAGAAATCAGTTGCTAGCAAATGGCAAGTTTAAACTAGACAGACATTTTAGGGATACAGTGCAGTCATACCACTTTTATTACACAACATTTCACCATATAAATAATAAAGTAGTAGTACTAGTTTGTTGGTTATCTTATAGTCCATTACAGTGTACAAAAAAAAAAAAAAAAAAAAAAAAAATGGCAGCAGGTGTGTTTGTATGAAACAATAGAGCGAGTCCACAATACCAGCATGACAAAATTAAGAAATTTTACACATAATATTGAATTGAGCTTTAATATTTTATTAGCTAATCAAACACCAGGAAAAAGCGTTATAGCACCAACTTAAGTTGCCCGGATGAGTCTGTGTTATTAGCTTTTACCAGTTGTTATCAGGGAATAACATACCTTGGAATGCCATGACTGACAAATCAGAATCAAGCATTCCACAGAGCCGTGCACTCTTAAAAATAAAGGTGCTTTAAAAGGTTCTTTGCAGTGATGCCATAGAAGAACCATTTTTGGTTCCACAAAGAACCATTCAGTCAAAGGTTCTTTAAAGAACCATCTCTTTCTTACCTTTTTGTTATCTGAAATCCGCCATAAAGAACCTATTGTGAAACAAAATGTTAAAGGTTCTTTATAAAACCATTTAGACAAAAAGGTTCTTCTATGGCATTGTGAAGCACCTTCATTTTTAAGAGTGTGTAATACTTTAATTTTAAGCACAGCCACTATGAATTCACCTCTTATTTACTTCGAGATCATTCTGAGGTTAAATAAATATTTGAAATCATAACAAGAAATAGTTTAATAGCTGTGATACTGGATTTGAAATCAAATGTGTGCATAGCTATGACAGAAAACACTGGCATCTAACGATGCCTTGGAAAAAACAATTAATTTTAAAAAATAAAGTTTATGCATGAACCCAATAAGCATGTGTCCTATTCTGTGTCCTAAACTCCTGAAACATTGGTGTCTCATTTTAGAGCAGTCAATGCAATTTGTGAAAGAAGTCAGTTAAATCTGTATTTGGGGGTGGGTGTGTAAAAAAAAAAAAAAATTCCTTTTGTAATTATTGACATTTTTACAAGTAAGTGTAATTTAATTACACATTTTTTCTCAGTAACTGTAACTAATTACAATTAAATTTATTTTGTAATTAAATTATGTAATTCCGTTACATGTAACTAGTTACTCCCCAACACTGCTGGTGCATATAGAAAGAAAAGAGTGTTTCTACAGGTGGTTTGTCTAGCCCACTCACCTGTATGTAGCACACTCAGAGGTGCACAATGTTTTCTGTGTAACATGTAGTATTAATAGGAAAGTGTCTGGTGCATATAGAGATGAAGAATGCGTTACTACAGGTGGTTTGTCCAGCCCACTCACCTGTGTGTAGCAGCCTCAGAATTGCACTGTGTTTACATTGTGGATAAGGTTTTAGAGGGGGATGAGGTGGTTGGAATTGAGGGCTCTCACAGCCTGGGGGAAAAAGCTGTTAAGCAGTCTTGCAGAGCGGGCTCTGACGCTTCTGTAGCGTCTTCCTGATGGCAGGAGCTGGAAGAGATGATGGGAGGGATGGGTGGGGTCCTTCACAATACTTGGTGGCTTTACCTGAGCATTGTGCAAGGAAAATGTCCAGAATGGAGGGGAGAGGGGTACCGATGATCTTTGCAGCTGTGTTCACTGTCCGCTGTAGGGTCTTGCGGCAGTTCCCGTACCAGACAGTGATGCAGCTGGTCAGCACACTCTCAATGGTTCCCCTGTAGAATGTGCTAAGGATGGGTGGAGGGAGACTTGCTCTTTTCAGCCGGCGGAGAAAGTGTATGTGCTGTTGTGCCTTCTTGGAGAGTGACATGGTGCTGGTGGTCCAGGTGAGATCCTCTGTGATGTGCACCCCCAGGAATTTAGTGCTGCTGACTCTCTTCACAGCCAAGTTGTTGATGGTCAGTGGGGGGTGGTCAACAGAGTTCCTCCTGAAGTCCATTACAACCTCCTTTGTCTTACTCACATTGAGGGACAGGTTGTTAGCGCCACACCATTCAGACAGCTTAGCCACTTCCTCTCTGTAGTGTGTTTCATCGTTGTTGCTGATGAGACCTACCACCGTTGTGTCATCAGCAAACTTGATGATGTAGTTGGAGCTGAACTTGGCAGTGCAGTCGTGGGTCAACAGCGTGAAGAGCAGTGGGCTGAGCACACAGCCTTGTGGGGCACCTGTGCTCAGTGTGGTAGTGCTGGAGGTGTTGCGGCCGACACGGACTGACTGAGGTCTTCCAGTTAAAAAGTCCAAGATCCAATTGCAAAGGAAGGTGTTAAGGCCCAGAAGGTTTAGTTTGTTGATGAGCTGTTGTGGGATTATTGTGCTGAATGCTGAGCTGAAGCCAGTGAACAGCATTTTAACATAAGAGTCTTTGTTTTCTAAGTGAGTAAGAGCCAGGTGTAGGGTGGAGGAAATGGCATCATCCGTGGAGCGGTTTGGACGATATGCAAACTGGAGCGGATTGAGTGTGTTGGGGAGGCTGGTTTTGATATTGTGCATAACTATCTATGGGACATTAGTCATTAAAACAGGACACAGGGAACTTCTTTGGTACTGGAATTATGGAAGTGGATTTGAGACACATGGGGACGACTGCCTGGCTCAGCGAGATGTTGAAGATATCTGTTAGGACATCCGTCTGCTGTGCAGCACAGTCCCTCAGTACATGGCCAGGTATGTTGTCAGGACCCGCAGCCTTGCGTGGGTTAACCCTGGATAGAGTCTTCTTTACGTCAGCTGGAGACAGACAGAGTGTCTGGTTGTTGGGAGGTGTGGGTAGTTTTTGTGCAGGTGTCATTCTGCATATCAAACTAGAACTCATTGAGTGCGTCTGGGAGGGTTGTGTCATCATCGCAGGCCTGTGGCAGGGGCTTGTAATCAGTGATGGTCTGAATGGCTTGCCACAGACTCTGTGTGTCTTTGCTGTCAGTAAAGTGATTTTTTTGGTGCATTTATTTTTAGTTTGTTTTTTGTGCATACAAGCGTTTTGCTTGCTTGATGCCACGGGACAGATTGGCTCTGTTTTTAGGGCTGCTTTGTCTCCTAATCTGAATGCATCATCTCTGGTCTTTAGCAGCCCACAAACCTCTGCTGTCATCCCCGGCTTCTGGTTTGCACGTGTGTTGATGGTCTTGGTGACTGTTACATCATCAATGCACTTTTTGATGTAAGCAGTCACAGTTTCAGTGTACTCATGCAGGTCTGTATGGTTATTGTAGGTGGCCGCCTCTCTGAACATGTTCCAGTCTGTGTGCTAAAAACAGTCCTGTAGTGTTGAGGTGGCATCATCTGGCCATACTGTGATCTGTTTTTGAGCCGGTTTGGTAAGTTTGAGAAGTGATCTGCATGCTGGGATTAGCATAACAGAGATGTGGTCCGAGTAACCAAGGTGGGGGCGGGGTTCAGCTTTGTATGCATTTTTTTCTGTTGTGTAAACCAAGTCCAGAGTGTTGTTTCCCCTTGTTGCAAAGTTCACATGTTGGTAGAACTTTGGCAAAACTGTCTGTAAGTTTGCGTGGCTGAAGTCGCCGGCAATGATGAAAAAGCCGTCAGGGTTATTTGTTTGTAGTTCGCTGATGGCGCTTTACATCTCGCGAAGCGCATCCTTAAGCTGCGCTCACACTAGCAGCGACTTCTGTCGCTGCATGTCGCCAGTGGCTGGCGAAGAGGTTGGTAGTGGGCGTTCTCATTACTGGTTGCCTTGACAGCGAATCGGGTTTCTTGCCGCTACAAACATTTTGGAGGCAAAAGACTAAGTATAATATAAATATAGAAAGTCGCTCTTCATTTGCATAAAGTTGAGGGATTCTGAACTTTGTTGCATCGCTGGACACGCCCCATCCGGTCGCTGTAGCCCGATGTCGGAAATCGCCAGCTCTCCATTGAAATGAATGGGATCGTGTCGCTTTGTCGCTGTCTGTCGCTTGTAGTGTGAACAGGGCTTTAGCATTTGTACACGGCGGGATGTAAACCGTGACAATAACAATGTCACTCCCGTGGCAGATAGAATAGCCGACACTTCACAAACATAAACTCTACCAGCGATGAACAGTGTTTTGTCACTACCACAGCATTGTTACACCATCCTTTGTTGATATAAACACACAGTCCTCCCCCGCGAGTCTTACCAGACAGTGCTGTATCTGCTCGGTAGCAGGTTAGCCCCTGCATCTGAACGGCGGAGTCGGGAATATTGTCGTTTAGCCATGTTTCAGTGAAAACAAACACACAACAATCCCTTGCCTCATGCAGTGTAGAGCGACTGAGTTGAACTGAGTCCAGTTTATTTTCCAGTGAGCGAACATTAGAGTGTTGGAAGAGCTGGTCTGGTGGGGTTAGCCCTTAGCCTAACTCGTATGCCTCCGTGCTTTCCGCGCTTCTGTCCCATCACACACCGCCGGTGCCGCTGCTTTGTGTGGGTAGCGTCAGTAGACGAGGCCGTGGTCTTGGTGTTCAGCTTTAGCAATAAGCAAAGGCCTTGAAGCTTCTCAGTGGCCGCTGGTGCGAGTTGGTGGTTGTATGCATTGCTGATTTCAAAAAGGCTTTGGTGATCATGCATGGTTATTTCCTCATGAATTAATTGTGAACTGACACTATTTTGAGACAAACAGACGACATTAAAAGACATAAAACCACAGTTTTTGGGACCCGGAATAGTCGCTGCGTCTGACCATGCCGGCATCAATTTAATGAGACTCACAGGTGCATACACAACGGCAATGTCCAACGTCATCCTCCCGGAGCTGCTTCGGTGTACAACTATTAGCGCAAGTTAGATTAAAGTGATCATTACGTTTTAAATATGGATATTTTTCTTACAAAAATGCATTGATTCGCTACAGGAGGCCTTTATTTACCACCCATGAGGAACTTTTTTTTATTATGGATGGATGCGCTTTATTGGACTTGTTTTGGACTGATGAAAAGAAATACTGTTGATTTGGCCACTCCTTTTAAAGCTTGTTTGTAATATAGCAATTTTTTAAATAATTCTGACTGCATTCATCTCAAAGAATTAAGGAAGTTGGATGCCTTGAGGGTGAGAAAATAATGACCACAGAGTGCTGAGAGGAAGTGGTCTATGAACCCGAACGGAGGGAGAGGAGTCACACATACACACAGTCTTAAATAAGCAACATGTGCTATTAAACACTGCCAACTGCAGTGAAGAACAACTTGCTGCTTGTTATAAAAGATTGAGGTATTGAGCTGTTGGAGAGGAAATTTGACTGAAAGGTAGGAACTTATGTACAATATGAAAATAAAGCTTACAAACTATTACTAAGAATAACTTGCATATCAGGGCAATGGTTATATTTCATGGTTGATTCTGGCACTACAAGTTCAGTGATTAGAACATGTGAATTGAAAACACAGTCTAAAATGAGTGGCAACTACAGTCAGGTCCATATTTATTTGGACACTGAAACAATTCTCATAATTTTGGCAAACTGCAATAGATTTAAAATGAAACAATCAAGATAAAATTGAAGTGCAGACTTTAAGTTTTATTTCAAGGGGTTGAACAAAAATATAACATAAAATGGTAAGGAATTACAACCATTTTTATACACAGACCCCCCATTTTCAGGGGCTCACAAGTAATTGGGCAAATAAATATAATCATAAGAAAAATGTTAATTTTTTATATTTTGTTGAGGATATTACCAGAGACTGGGTTTACTCCTTTGGGATGCTTTGCCAGGCCTTTACTGCAGCTGACTTCTGTCACATCATCAATAAACACCAGCAACCCAGTGCCACTGGAAGCTATGCATGCTCATGCCATCACAACTGCTCCACCATGCTTCACAGAAGATGTTGTATGCTTTGGATCAGCCAAGCCTTTTCCATACTTTTTTCTTCCCATCAGTCTGGTACAGGCTGTGTAATTTCAGCCACCCAAAGAATGCTTTTCCAGAGGTGGGTTGGTGTTTTTCAAATGTTTTTTTTTATTTTTTATTTTTTGGCAAAGTCTAATTTGGCCGCCTTTTTTGCACCTTGTGGTGAACCCTCTGTATTTGCTCTTTACGTTTACAAGCACAACTTTTGGTTCAGTCAGACTGAATTCATTCCGATTGATGAATCTGAATGTAGTGTTTACATGAACGCTAAATAAAGTGATCGGGTTGATGTGCGCGTTTATATGTCACAAGCTTCAAATCGGAATAGATTTTTTCTACATGGACACACTGCACAGATATAGAGTTTCTCCTACACTTTTTCTTTATTTGTTTTTAACAGAAGAATTAAGCAGAATTAATTTCTGGATAAATATACATAAACCGCTGTGCTGTGCTGCTCTTATGTATCATCACGTAGTAAAAATGCCCCTCCCTGCGCCCAAAACGGGTTGCCTGTGGATGAGAATTAGTGATGGGAAGTTCGGATCATTTTACCGACTCGGTCCTTTGAGTCTCGTTCAGCAAAATGAACGAATCTTTTTTCGAGTCATTTCGTTCATTTTAGCAAAATATAATTAAAATGTTACGTTTTACCTCCCTAACACATCTACTGCTTACACAAACGTTGATCACACTACAAACAAAACAAAACTATAATGCTATAAGAAACAGAAAAGATTCATTCATTGTTTACCTGGGTCTTTAGTCTATGATTCGCTCACCTCGCCTCTTATCTGACAAGTTTTCGGGTTTGAGTTGTTAGTTCATCACGTGACAGCCCAATTAGCTAACCAACGCAGTCTGAGCCGGAAAGAGAATTGATTAGTTCATCTCTTTGAGTCCTCGGGTTTGAGTCGTTCGTTCATCACTGACATCCCCGTAATGTTAACCTATGCAGCCTGAGCCGGAAGGAGAATTGATTAGTTCATCTTTTGAGTCTTCGGGTTTGAGTCGTTCGTTCATCACGTGACATCCCCGTTTGTTAACCTATGCAGCCTGAGCCGGAAGGAGAATTGATTAGTTCATCTTTTGAGTCTTCGGGTTTGAGTCGTTCGTTCATCACGTGACATCCCCGTAATGTTAACCTATGCAGTCTCAGCCGGAAAGAGAATTGATTAGTTCATCTTTTGAGTCTTCGGGTTTGAGTCGTTCTTCATCACGTGACACCCCGTAATGTTAACCTATGCAGTCTGAGCCGGAAGGAGAATTTGATTAGTTCATCTTATTGAGTGCTTCGGGTTTGAGTCGTTCGTTCATCACGTGACAGCCCCATAAGGTGAACGAACGACTCTAAAATTTTTGAACTAATTCCAGTACAGAACCTAATAGGATGTTGCGCATTGCGCGACTAAACGAATCATTAAGGCGACTGTTCGTCCCGAGTCACATTAAAGATTCGTTCAAAATGAACGAATCGTTCAAGAACGACCCATCACTAATGAGAATCCGAAACAAGAACTGGTGAGAGGTTGTCCTGCTCCACTTCACAGTTTTATAATAACAGGACACACATTTATACAACACTTTATTCAAAAGGAAGAGCCGCATTACACTAGGTCATTACGCTATTTCTGCGTCATTGCATATTTGCCTTTCAGTTTCGGTTTTTAATCTGATCGAGTGTTTACGTGCACTCTCAATCGTATTAGAACAGGAATAAACCACCCTCGTCAGTCCGATTGAAATTCTATTCCGATCGAGATCAATCGGATCGATTAAGGTGTCTACATGAAGGCACTTCGGTCCGATTGCGCCGTCAGTCCGATTACAAATGGATTATTTGTTTTCATGTAAACGTAGCAGTGACACGCTTACCTCCTGGAGAGTGTTCTTCACTTGACTGGATGTTGTGAAAGGGATTTCTTTATCATGGAGAGGATCCTCCAATCATCCACTACTGTCGTCCTGGGTGACTGTCCAGGCCTTTTTATGTTGCTGAGCTCACCACTGTTTTCTTATTTGTTTGTTTGTTTGTTTATTCTCAGAATGTACCAAACTGTTGATTTGGCCACTCCGAATGTTTCTGCTTTGATGGATTTCTTTTGTTTATGAACCCTAACAACTGTTTTACTTGCATGCAGAGCTTATTAAAGAGGTGTAATTCTTTATTATTACTGTGCTTATTCTTACAGTGTTTATGGCCTTACATTCTAAAGGTGATAAGAAATGCTGTCATGAAATTATGTGATCATGTGTCACACCAAATGATAATGGATGTGCAATTGCCCAAAAATGATGATTTCCCAGATTTAAATGGTATTAGACCATGGGTGACTAAGCCCCCAAGATTTAGTACTAGTTAAAGTTCAACTGATCCTCTAACTACTAGGAAGATGCTTTGCATTAAATACTTAATCAGCCCTAGTCTGAGGGGGAATAGACAGATACCCTAAAAGGAGACACGTGTTGAGTATGCATTATGATTGGATGATATAGAAACATCCTGGTCTGATTAAGATATAAATACTTAGTTGAAGTGTTCTTCTTTGTCACACACTCTGCAGATGCTCTGTATGATTGTCTGACCGTCTTGCAAGAATAAACCCTATTTTTCCTATTCTACAATACTCTCATAATAAGAGTTGGAAACATTTTTCCATAACAAGGGTAAGTAAATCTTCAGCAAATTTTCATTTTGGGTGAACTGTTCCTTTAACTCTTAGCCAAATCTTTACTTTTATCATGTTTAATAATATTAAGTTGACCATTGTAAATCATATACTATCGGATATAAGCTTGTATCATTGCAGACTAAATTCTTTTGTTCTATAAATTGGTTAATACACAATGCACTGATGTTCTGAAGAGAACGGCTCAGACTGGAGTTCTCATGGCGTCTCTCCATACATTGCTGATTCTGTGCGTATGCACCACAGCGCTGTGTTTGGTGAGTGTAGAATTCAGATGTCATAAAAACAATGACTTTGTGATTATACATTGATTATTATTGTGCTAAACAAAAGCAAATAACAATATTTTAGAGCAAAACTAAAAGAGCTGTTGGTATATTATAATGTAATGACCTTGTTCAAGACTGAATGAGTTTTATGATGATATAGTTTGTGGGTATTTCATAATAGAGGTTATACAATGAACAAAGCTTGCACTGTAATAGTTTGTTGATGTAAATGGGCAACTTTGACACTCGAATGTTCTCTTTCAAAGCCAATATCTTCACTCACAGGTGAGTCATAACAATCACATAATTTTAATATAACAATGTATTCAATAATCACAACATTTTTAAATGATTTGATATATTATGCTCTGAATTTGACCTTTTTAAATTAATTAATTTATTTATTTATTTTTGTAGGGAATACAGAGATTGATGTGGATGATGGAAAAGACCGGGATATAATTGATATAAATGAAGGTTTGTGGAAACATTAATATCATGTCTTAAATCTGTAGCATAATTTTTATAACACTTTATTAACTGCTGTCCTGTTCAACAGAGGCAGGACTTCACCTGGTGGAAGGAGATATTCTGATACAGGAGGTCAGTGTTTTCTTTGAGCAAATTCTCATGCCATTTTCCACAAATAGGGTACAAAGTAGGGCCTGAATCTCTAGGCCTGAAAAATAATAACATACTTTTTTAGGACATTCTTAACCTGTCAACATTATCCTCAGGAGGTCAAACTAATGTGTAAATACAGTAAAATTTCAATCACTAAACATCACAAACATCAAAATAATACAACTTTATTAAATAAAATAAATCCATATTTAACAGGGAGAAGACAGAAACACTATTCTGGATGAAAAGTATCGTTGGCCGACCACTGTGCCGTACGTCCTTGACAGAAGCCTTGGTCTGTGAATATACAATAACTGATTCAGTTCAGCTGAATTTATGCTTTGACCTGTATCTGACAATCTAAATACAACTTAATTTGCTTCAAATTGCTCGTTCACTGCCCTTCTGTTTTACTTGCTCTTTTTCTTTTTTTTTTTTTTTTTTGATAGAAATCAATGCCAAAGGTGTGATACTGAGAGCATTTGAGCAATTCAGACTCAAGACCTGTATTGACTTCAAACCCTGGTGTAGAGAGCCAAACTACATTTTCATATTTAAAGACAGAGGGTGAGAAAACTTTACATGACACACATTTAAACTCATCTTCACACACTGCATAATAATCAAAATTCTATTCACATTTTTCACTTTTTTTGCCACCAAACAAAAACTTTTTAATCTTAGTTTTAAATTCCCATGAAATCTAAATTTACGTTTTTTTGTTGTTGTTGTTGTTGTTGTTTTGGTTTTTTGTTTATTTGTTTCATTGTTTGATTGTTTTTTACTATGAATTTTAGCAGCAACTCCTTAAAATTTTAAGTTAAATCAACTTAAAAGTACAAGTAATGTCAACTCATAAATTAAATCAACATAAAAGTACAAGTCATTTTAACTCATTTTATTGTAGTGAGTTGAAATGACTTGTAGTTTAAAGTTGATTTAAAAAATTGAAGGCAGCTGCTGACCTTAATTTTTTTAAGCTAAAACTGGTGAAAACTTTTTATAGTGTATAAGCTAGTGTGCTCCAAAGCAATGACATTCACATTCACATTTAGAAAATAAAATCATTCAAAACTTACTTCTCTAACTTTCACCAAAATGAATCAACAATTTTGATGACATCACACTGCACTTCAGCTTCTCATCAAACTTTCTGTCCAATCAAATGCTCTCTAGAATCTGAAGTGTCCCGCCCACTCATAGACATGTTTATATTACTCTGTCCCAAATCGTGTCCTAAACCCTCACAGACTTGTCTGAGTCCACATGTCGAATTGTTGGTTGACTGCCATGTAGAAGTCTTCCGCGGGGCTCGCTTCTAGTGATGGGAAGATCGGATCATGTTACTGATCATTTTCGGATCTTTGAATCTTGTTCATCAAAATGAACAAATCTATTTTTAAGTCATTTCCTTCATTTTGTTTATTTCAGCAGAATATAATTAAAATGTTGCGTGTTAATAGCCAAGTTCCACAGCACATACGCAATATTATGAATAAGACTGTTAATGAAATAAAACTATAATGCAACCAAGGCCAAATTCTGAGAAAATGAAATTATTAATTCAGGTTATGCAGTCTGTTAGTTTTCCCTCACCTCCTGGGGTGTCGCATCTTCATTATTTGAACCACATTAGTCCTACAACATACAGTAGAGCCATTGTTAATGACAACACATGCATGTGGTGGAGTAATAACTTATGTTATGTAATTGATTAGAGATGCTGCTAAATTGTACATGGCGCCTGATGACTAATTTACAATTTTTGGTTCCCTTTCATTTCGCTTTATTTGCTAATTGATTTATAACAGGTTCCCTTAGGCGTTTATGCACATCCGCGCTATTAAAAAATGGCACTTATATAGAATGTGTAAAAATACATAGATTAAAATGCATTTATATTTAGATCAAATGAAAGATATAGATTGTACTGCATGTTAGCTTGTTTACTGTGCCCAAAAGCAGAATATTATTTAAGCCCATGTCGTACTAACACGAAACTATTCTTCACCACAGGTCGAGAGCCGTAGTTCCAACCACATAAGTTTGCGAATCATTGAATTGAATGACAGAACTTGTTACCATAGTTGGCTAACGATGCTTTTGGGAAACACGCACCCGTATGCCATAAAGTAAGCTACTTCATATAGCGGTCATCATCCCAACAGCTATAAAACATATTTGATATGATTGGGGCGGCCCTGATTTGTGTGCGAGCAAGGGTCCCATAAGCATTGTTTGCCAACTATGGTCGCAAGTTCCGTCGTTAATAAAATAGCTCATCAATTCAGTGTTTCACGAAAACCATAGTTGAAACGAACATTCACAAACAGTGTTGCAAATTTACGTGGTTGGAACCACAGCTGTCGACCTGTGGACCTTGAAGCATAGTTTCTTGTTAGGAAGACATATGGGTTCAATAAATTATGCTTTTGGACACGATAAGAATGCTAACATGCAGTACAATCCGTATTGCATTTTGTATTTTTGTATGTATTTCTATGTATAATCAATAATCTATATATTTTTTAGAGTGCATGTTCAAAATTGCTTAAAGGAACCTGCAATGAATTAAACATCAAATAAAGCAAAAATGGTAAATTAGTCATCAGGTGCCATGTTCAATATATCTGCATTTTAGATCTCTAATCAGTTAAATATTATTATATTATTCTGTATTATTCTATTTGTTGATGTAATTTCAGCTGAAACAGGAAGACAGGGTGGGACACATCAAGAAGCCCTGCATTTTTTTTTTAAATAGCCAGTAGTGTTTTGTTTATATCACAGCTTGGGCCAGAGCTGTTGAACTCAGTAAAGACGCATTTGACAGCAGTGTATGACAGCTACAATCTAATGGATTACCCCTTTAGATTCAATATGAAACTGTTACTAAAGCAAAACAGCGATTATAATGATGCTGAGGATGTGAGGAAGTGTGGCACTTCAAGGCACATCAGTGGATCTTTAATTGTTTAAATGTATTAAATAATATTTTTAGGCAAATAAGCATGTTAGACCTTTTCAGGCATGTGCAAACATTGGGACTTTTATTGTACTGACTGCATCAAAAAGGTTTACATTTTAACAAAGGATAATTTCAGGGTGATGAAAAGGTGATGTTTTTCCTTTTCCATCAGCTGTTACTCACATGTGGGGAATCGTCACATGGGGAAACAGGAGTTGTCAATTGGTGAAAACTGTGACAATTTAGGAACTGTGGAGCATGAGTTTCTGCATGCGCTGGGTTTTTGGCACGAGCAGTCCAGATTTGACAGAGATGACTACGTCACCATAGTGTGGAACCAGATTAAAGCGGGTAATTACTGAATTCTTAAAAACATGCCTCAATAATAACATCATTCTGTTTTACCAAACTCTTAAAATCTCTATTTATATATATATACTGATATTAAATGCAAACACATTTGTTCATTTACTGTTTCACGGTTTGTTTCTCACTAAGGTAAAGAGCACAACTTCAATATACACAATGACACAGTGTCAAGCTCTTTTGGTCTGCCCTATGATTACGGTTCAGTCATGCACTATAGTAAGACGGCCTTCAGCAAAAACAGTGAGCCAACCATTGTTACCAAGATACCAGAATTCTTGGATGTGATTGGTCAACGCTTGGAGTTTAGTGACAGTGACCTGCTTAAGCTGAACCGGCTATACAATTGTAGTAAGTTCATGATTAAGCACTCTCTGTGGAAGACTTGTTGACTTAATAATCCTCCATTATTATTTGTAAATGTATTGATATTAATCTGACTGATAAGACAAAGACTGCTTGCTCAACTGTTTGGCTTCTCTCAGTCATCTTGTCCTAAACATTCTTCATAATTCTTCCAGCTACAACCTCAACTTTTCTGGACTCTTGCCACTTTGAGGAGCCGAATATCTGTGGTATGATCCAGGGTAAAGGTGGAAATGCCAAGTGGGCTCGTGTACAAAGAGTAAAGGGTGGTCCACAGACAGACTACACCAACCTGGGTCGATGTCAAGGTATGAACACCCCTTACCACAAAAGCAAGGTTCAACCAAATACAACCCAACTGAGTTTCATTCATTTACAATGAAAATTGCCATTTTGAGCCACATGATCACTAACAATAAAACTTCATGCAAATGAAAATTTCACAGTTGTTTCCATTTATATACCATCATGCTCAGTAGCCCCGCCCACTGTAAAATCTCATTGGCCCAAAAGCCATATAAAAGCAAATATCTTTCTTTGTGATGCATCCAAAATCCAGACTTTTGTCACTGTCACTTCAATGCCATTTACATTAAATTACATTGAATTAAAAAAAAACACTACTCTTTTCACATGCTATTTATATTGTTTCTCAATTCCAATCCTTGCGACCCACCGCTCTGCATATTTTGCGTGTCTCTCTTATTTAACACACCTGAATCAGATCATCAGCTCATTAGAAGACAGCTCCATGCATGAACAGCGTTCATTGCTCCCTACTCCCTGAGTGTCACGTTAGGCTGTAGTAGGCAGCACACAGGAGATGCGCAGGGGATAATCCGCCCGGTGGAGCCGGAGGGACGAGGGAACCTGGTGGAGCCAGTGGACTGCTGGGCCATGGCAGAGAGGACGAAGCTAGTGGGCCATGGTGGAGCTAATGGGTTAAGGGGATGAGGCGGAGTCCTTGCCTTAGAGGCTGCAGGCGGAGACAAGGGATGAAACAGTGACAAAACATAGTCCATAGTCCTGACACTGAGCACTGGAAATCTGTTGAAGTTTACTTCACTTCGAAAAATTCATTCATGGATTTGCACTATGCCACTGCCTGCAGCATCTTTACACACAGACGAAAGTTACTAGAGAAGTGTGATATAATATACTTCTGTAAAATAAATTAGGGCACTTATTGTAGAATAGAACAAACATCTTAAGTGATAAGAGAAACATACAAAATGTGCAGAGCAGTGGGTTGTGTCACACACACATACACAGGAGGAGACGAGAGGTAAGTAACAGTTGAGTTTGAGGTTTAGTTTCACAGCAAAGGATGAACAGAGCAGTAGATTGAAATGCAGAGAAATGGCTTAGCTGAGAGTCCTGGTATTGATGAGTAGATAAGAGTCTGATTTAGAGCCACAATAAGTCCAGCCGGAACACGGAGAGCAGAGTCCAAAAGAACAGCATGAAAAGTCAGGAGCTAACGTTGGAGGTGTGAAAGTAGAAAACGACAATAGATAAATGGAACCAGTGCTCTATATAAAGGGTGGAGTTAATCAGCTTCAGGTGTGCGTGATCAAAACTCTGGTGATGAGGAACGAGTGGGCGGTGCTTCGGGTGGTGTGGCAGGTAAGGGTGGCTGTGGTGAATGCCTGACAGGTTGCAGAAACTGGAATTGAGAACAACTGTAGTAAGGAAGTTGGCAATTAAGGCACAAGGATTGAGTCAAATAAAATAGTATTGTCATGTGTGGAATATTGAACAAAGCAAATATTATTACTGCAAAATTAACACCAACTGTAACAGAAAAAAAATAAAAAATTGCTATTGTGTTTCCATGACTTTACAACGGGAATCAAAATGTAGAGAGAGAAGTATAAAGAGAAATGTCAAACTTACAGTCACTCTCTCAGCAGCTATATTAGAAACTCTCTTGTAAATCACAGAACTGACCATTATTTGTATTTGTTTGCCAAGGAAATTTAACAGAAAGTGTCATGAACAGACATTATTATATGCAATATATATGATAATTTTAGGTCTCATCGCATCATACATAGACTCTTTTAAATGGGACAGTGTCACATGAAAGACTAGAAGTCTATTTGTTTAATTTCTGTTATACCACCACTGTGTTAATAATCCATAATCCATAATCTTGCATTGATAACTCTTTTATGATGTTATGGTGGCATTTTGGTCTTCATGATAAAAACATTTTACTGATACTGTAAGAAAATATTCTTTGGCCTTCTCTAGACATTTCTTGTCAAGGACTGCTATAAGACATACAAAATGATCTTTAAACTCCATTATTAGATCCAAAGTGAAAGCAAGAAGACTGGCTTAATAGCCTATTATCTAATAAAGTTTATATTTCTCCAGGTGCTGGGTTCTTCATGCATTTCAGCACAGCCACAGGTACCCAAGGTGACACAGCTTACCTGGAAAGTCGCCTCTTTTACCCCAAAAGACGCTCCCAATGCCTGCAGTTCTATCACTACAACAGTGGGGGTGCCGACGATCAGCTAAACATCTGGGTGCGTGAATACACCACTGAAAACCCCAAAGGAGCCCTGAGACTCATTCAGAAGATCAGTGGTAATAAATATTAATGTTTAAAACACTGATAGATAAATTCTTAGGCTATGGATAACTTTTACTTGCACTGTTTAGGTGGACACCAAGGCTCCTGGGAACTATACCATGTTACGCTAGATGTCTCTGATAAATTCAGAGTGGTGTTTGAAGGAGTTAAAGGAAGAAAACCATCAAAGGGTGGTCTTTCTCTGGATGACATCAACCTCTCAGAGACCAAGTGTCCTCAATACATTTGGCACATTCGTAATTTTACCAGTCTTCTTGCTACAACCCATGCCGGTTACAAAACCTACAGCCCCCGCTACCTGTCCCCAGATGGTTACTCATTTCAGATTGGTTTGTACATTAATGGTGTGACAGACAGCCCAAATAAAATGGCAGTCTACTTCCACTTGACATCTGGACCCTATGATGACAAACTCCAATGGCCGTGTCCATGGCGACAGGCATCCATGGAGCTGATGGACCAGAATCCAGACATCCAACACCGCATGAACAACATTAGGATGATCACAACAGATCCAACCAAGACCTCCACTGACTGTAAGATACAAAGTTACAGATATTAACTTTAATGTGCTAAGTACAGATACTTGGTTACAGATTATTTAGAAATAAAAGTCAATAAAATATGTTTTATAAACAGTATCTTCTCTCTTTGTGCAGCCAAAGGTAATGTTAAGTATTTCTGGGACAACCCACGAAAAGTAGGCAGTCTAGTCACTGACTCAAATGGCAGTAAATACTACCGGGGACCAGGTTACGGTTACAAAAGTTACATCACACATGATCGTCTGAAGAGTCGAAGCTTCATCAAAGGAGATGATGTCATCTTCCTCTTCTCCCTTAATGGTTTGTGAGCAGCATGTTTTTATTCCATACCAGAGAAATTCTTATGAAATATGATAAAAGTTTTAACTTTTAACTTCATGAATAGATGTGACTGGACTTTTGGAGTCGGAAATCAGAGACTTGCGATTAGAGACTGATGATCGTAATGCGGAGAAGGAGCCAAAGAGACAGATGTGTATGTGTCCATATACCAGTTTTCTCCTCCCATATTTGATAATTGTACAATTATAAAATATAAACGCATGTAAAGTAAATTCCCATTAAACAGAATTTTTTTTTACAGAACCCCAAATGTCCATTTAAAAGGACAGTGGACTAAAAGATCCCCATGACATCATGCAGGAGCATCATGAAGCCTCAATTGAGAGAGAAAAAAAGTCTTTCCAGAATTTGCCAGATTGTGTCTTCATTACTGAGCTTGAGCTACTGAATCATAACTTGCCTTTAAAATGTCTCTGGTCCAAAAAAAAAAAAAAAAAAAAAGCTGATAAAACTACTGTGCTATTCTCAAGAAAATTACTATATTACTAGCGCTTCTCATGTTTATTGCCTCCTTAAGATGAATTTCTTCTTGTATTCCTCATTTGTAAGTCACTTTGGATAAAAGAGCCTGCTAAATGAATAAATGTTAATGCAAAATAAAAGAAAAAAAAAAAAAAAAGCACTTAATCAAAATAAGTACTGAACCATTAATGCTCACACAGTTTATTAGTGGTTTGTTATAGTCTGTAACAAAGTGCTGGCATATTATAAATAATTAGTTAGCCTGTTGAACCAGCTCAAACAAAATGGGCTAAAAAAGACCATGACAGAAAACAATTCTAGACCAGTCCATCATTGTAGCACAAGTAATAGAGTAACTATGCAGAAAAATTCACAGTATTAGCAGTAAGAGGACTCTGTTGTACCTGTCCTGACTGATGTCAGCCTTCTTCCTTTGACTGAGATGCTGGTCTGCTCTTCTGACTTGGCTGAGCTTTCAACAACAACACCACATTTAAAGGGTTAGTTCACCCAAAAATGAAAATTAGCCCATTATTTACTTAACCTCCAGGCATCCTAGGTGTGTATGACTTCCTTCTTTCAATCGTAGTTATAAATAAAAATTATCCTGGCAGTTCCAAGCTTTAGAGTTGACATTAACAATTCAACAAAGTATAGTAATAATAATTTGCATGGTTTGACATGATCTGAGCTAACTTTGCGATTATTAGATTTAATCAGCATTGGTAGCCCCCAGTTTGTCAGAACAAAACTGGCAGACATGTTACTTACTTGTTCAGATAACATTTTCCAGCAAAACCTTTTATTTTGGACATACAAGTAGAGATCTGTGCGGGACAGATTTTTCTGTTCTGCGCCCGCCCGCCTCCACAAAAATATATTTTATCTCGTCCCGCTCCCGTCCACGACATTCATGTTTTGTATTGCTCCCACCCACAAAAGCCCACATAAAAGTAACCTATATAGATTTTTTTCAGTTGATCGATTAAATTTAGAATACATGAAATAGTTCTGTAACATCTCCAGGCCCGGACTGACTAATCGGGAGCACCAGGAGAATTCCCGATGTATGGAGTGAATTTTGTGCCAATATTCATCAAACAAATCCAGCGTTTTGCAAATAAACACAATCTGCTTTGCAAAGAAAAACTCAACTTTCAAACAAACGCAAAGTGATTCGCAAATACAAAACTCTATTTGAGAGAAAATGCAGTGGTATGGACAAACATTTGTATTGTGTGTTACAATGCAATTGAGCAACTTTCTTTCCCAAAAACAGCAGATGGTGCTGTCGGTCAATTTACGCTAGTTTGCTGAGACCCGGAACACCTTTATTGTGAACATTTATTGTAATTCTGCTTTATATGTTGAGACATAGCCTACAGTGGAGAGAAATATAGTATAAAGTATAAAACTAAGTAGGCTAATCTAATTATACAAATAGGCTACTATAATCAAACTAGCTTTATTGTGATTCAGCTATGTAAATGTACCAAAATCTAAATAAATAAATACCATGGTATTTGTAGTAAAGCCGCCATTATAGAAATGGTAACCTGCAAAAAAACATGGTTACCACACTTTTACTACAGTAAGACCAACTTTAATTTCCAGGAGTTTCATAGTTTATTATTATATTTATGTTTACGTATAGCATAGTTTATATACACATATAAAGGTTTCATATTTCAACCAATATTTTACTCTAAATACATATTTTAGTCTGACAATACCCTGTTTGGAAAAATCCACCTAAAAATATAGCTTTTTATATATACCCAAGCAACTTTTTAACCTAATGAAGTTAAGAATCAAAAGCAAAAAAATGTTAATTTGAGTTCTGTTTCATCTCGTTGTGATAACATTAGTGGTTAATCCGTGTGTGCAGAGTGAAATGCGCGCCAGTAATCCGCGGTGCATTTTGGGTAATGTAGTTCATGACTATATTGTAAGTTGCCTGCATATTTGAATATGGGACACTGTACTAACTAAATGATGTATTTACAGATTGTGAAACAATAACAAAGACATCTGTTGTAAAGCTGTCCCATTTTATGCTTGCAGGTATGAGTTATTGTTCATTTTGTTTTATTATTGCTCTATTAATTCTCAGTATTTGTAAATCTTATTAATTCTATATAAAAATATGCCTTTGGGTTTATGCATTTTATTAAGTGGAACAATTTAAGATGAAGAAAACAAAGCTTGTAATATACGTCTGTGTGAAACATTCTGAAGAGAGATTGTGAAACAAGAAAAAAAAGACATTTGTTGTAAAGCTGTCCCATTTTATGCTTGCAGTAAACACCCAATAAAAGGCACTACTTGTGTTTGTCCTTATTTGATGTTGGTCCTGGATGCGTCAGGTGTCTGCTACACTAATATTAGCGTAGACGCCATTCTTTTTACGATGCAACAAGTACATCAGGTGTTATGGGAAGTGTTCCCGGTTCCGGTTGACCTAATTAATGCAGCCTAATAACAATCCTTTAACAGATTTGGATTATAGAAATGAGTTATGTGTAGGCCAAGTTAAAGTGATTGGTCTTTAATCCAGATGAAGACCGAGACAGCCGCCCGCGGCTAAAAATAATTATTGTTATTAAATATCTAATAACTTTTGAAGCGCTCATCCAATCTGAATGATTTAAAAAGTACCGCAAAGCTGAGATCCTCCGCTTTTTTTTCCTTTATCACTATTGTCTCATTTGGATATTCAGAGGCTCCGTAGTGAACGTGATTACGTCATCACATTTTGATCGCATTGATTCCTCAGAGAAACCAATGCATAAACCAATGCAGAAACCAATGCTCCGTTCCCAGATTGGTTCAAACTGTCATCTATTCAACCAATAAACATAGTTTTTGGACTTTTGAAGCACCAATTAGCATGTTTCTTTGGAAATTTGAACAAACTCAAAGTGAAAATAAAGTACGTCCTGCATGCATGAAAACAAAGACAAAATAGCACATTTGCATGACAGCACTCTCTGAAAAAGCATAGAAAAACACACGACAGAGCACTTTGACACAAAACAAAACAAAAGCAAGGATGAAACGGCAGTACATATCCCATAATGCGTTGGAATTTGTTTTCACGTCGGTATGCGCTGTCCCGGTTAAACGCGAATACAGCCAGTGGTTTGATCTATTTTACTGTTATATTATGGTAATTCTTCTCATATAGTTTATAAAGATCATGTGCACTAATTTTTTTTTCTGTTGTACTCTGTATATTTTCTCTCATTTTGTGTGTAGTTTGTGAATCATTTGCGCTGTTTGTATATTTGTTGCACAAGACAGTTGTTTTCACTACTTGCTGCACTGTTTGCGTTTGTTGTTCATACTCTGAAAATAGATTTCTCTGAAAAAAAAAAAGCAAAAACCTTTCATTTATTTATTTATTTTTTTACTTGTGTTTTCTTATTACATAATACTGTTTCCATTTACTTTACTTCCTAAACATTTTTTAACACATCTATATTGTCAATAAACTATGGAGGGCCAAATTATTCAAAATTAAATAATTAAATAAATGTTGAAATATATAAATAAATCGTTAAATTCATCATTTAATTATTAAAAGCATAAATAAATGTGTAAATATTTATTTAAATATTTATTTATGCATTTATTTATTTAAGTATTTATTTATGAATTTATTTATTTACACATCTATTTATTTAATTATTTATTTACATATTTAATTATTTAAATATTTATTTATTTATTTACGCATTTATTTATTGCCTCCACATTTCATTTTGAGGTTTGCGGTTGTCGGCACGTCACTCAATAATAGTGGGCGTCACCTTTCCAGCTCGATTACTTTGGTCTTTCTAGTTCAGGCAGCTTTTCCGTGTTTTTCGCATTAGGAGCTATAGCTGATCGAGGATGCTACAGTAAAGATCTGTCGCTGACGCTTGCGAATAAAGTGACATGACATCTGACACACGAAAGACATTAGCACACGCCACTATGATCAGTAGCACAACCGCTGACACTTCCGGGTTTCACTGATATGAATCAGCAGTGGCATGTGCCACTGACACTGACACTCTTACTGAACATGTGAACACACACTTAACTGCAGAACGATATTTCATTGATGACGCGCGTTCTATCAAATGTAGGATTAGTTACATCGCGGAATTGATTTGTATGTATTTGTTTGTGTGACTGTGTCCATGGATTGTGTCAGTGTTGCGGAATGTCACCGGATGTCGTGGAAACACAAGGAATCAGTCTATCATGGGTCACTACGAACACCGCATTCGCATCCGTTATTGTAAACTTTGATCCTGACGTGACACCTACCGGCGTGCATGCAATCCATCTCATCAATGGCTTTAATACTTCAATACTACTTATGTAATATGAAATGAAACTATCTTATAACAATGTGATTTTTTTTTATTAAAGTATTTGTCGAAACATTCAGGTGAACAAAGGGAGACAAGACAAATATTAAACACATGAAGAAGCCTAAGTTGTTGTACAAATTAACTGCCCGACGTAATGAAAATGCTGGACAGAAACCGAAACGTGTCATCAATTAAGTACCGTTCTGCGCTGAGTGTGTGTGTGTTACACAGTCTACTCCACGTTATTCTCCGGTGACAGCGGCAGAGTGAGAGTCACGCTGTGTTTCTACTATGTCCAGTGTTGGGCAGTAGCGTCGCTACAAGTAGTGACGCTACTAGCTTAACTACATTTCTCAGTAGCGTGGTGGTAGCGTCGCTGTTTTCTGAATCAAATAGCTTTTCAGTAGCTAAGCTCTTATTTTGATCAAGTAGCGCGGTAGTCAACAAAAGCTAAAAGCTATATATTTTTCTATACTTTAAGCTCAAATCGGAAATATAACTGCTACGGATCACTGATCCTGGGTCAGTAAGCGAGGTCACCGCCACTAAACCTCGTGACGCCATTGGCTCATTAAACTGTCAGTCAAACCGTATTAATCCTCCCGCCTCTCTCGTGAATGAAGTGCGGCGCGCAGTTTGAAGCATCTCAGCGTGTTTGCAGACTTGTGGTAAATAAAGAAGTGTTGATTGAAAAAGTACATGTTTTCTGTATTTATAATACAGCACTATATTTATAAAGGCTAATGGTTTTTTTGCATTCGAGGAGATGAGAAAAGTGTGTCTTAGTCTAGCTTTTGTTGTCGAGACAACCAAATTGCTTATGTGAATCGCTGAATCTTTATATTTTAGCTAAATGTCAGAAAAAAAACTGAGCGCCCACGTAGCAACAGAAAACTGTATAATCTGCAATGCAAACGCGTGAATGCAATGCACGTACTGCCTCTATTGTAGGGGTATTGAGAAAAAACTATTGAACTAGTGGTGGGCGCCTTGATTTTAGTCTTTGAAGCAGGCTAGTGCTCTGGGAAGATCTCAAACTCAGAAGAACGAGATGGGGAGTGGGTGGGTGTGGGTTGTCAAATTCATGGCGAAAGGCAAAATGTTTCGGTTCGTTCTTAGCAAAAACAAACAAACAAACAAACAAAAAAAAAAAAAAAAAAAAAATAGCGATAGTTCCATAGCGAAATAAGTTAAACAGTGTTCTAGTCTAAACGAATTATAATAATCTTTGCTAATATTCTTGACACTTCAAACTGCTTCTTATTTGATGTTGGTCCTGGATGCGTCAGGTGTCTGCTACACTAATATTAGCGTAGACGCCATTCTTTTTACGATGCAACAAGTACATCAGGTGTTATGGGAAGTGTTCCCGGTTCCGGTTGACCTAATTAATGCAGCCTAATAACAATCCTTTAACAGATTTGGATTATAGAAATGAGTTATGTGTAGGCCAAGTTAAAGTGATTGGTCTTTAATCCAGATGAAGACCGAGACAGCCGCCCGCGGCTAAAAATAATTATTGTTATTAAATATCTAATAACTTTTGAAGCGCTCATCCAATCTGAATGATTTAAAAAGTACCGCAAAGCTGAGATCCTCCGCTTTTTTTCCTTTATCACTATTGTCTCATTTGGATATTCAGAGGCTCCGTAGTGAACGTGATTACGTCATCACATTTTGATCGCATTGATTCCTCAGAGAAACCAATGCATAAACCAATGCAGAAACCAATGCTCCGTTCCCAGATTGGTTCAAACTGTCATCTATTCAACCAATAAACATAGTTTTTGGACTTTTGAAGCACCAATTAGCATGTTTCTTTGGAAATTTGAACAAACTCAAAGTGAAAATAAAGTACGTCCTGCATGCATGAAAACAAAGACAAAATAGCACATTTGCATGACAGCACTCTCTGAAAAAGCATAGAAAAACACACGACAGAGCACTTTGACACAAAACAAAACAAAAGCAAGGATGAAACGGCAGTACATATCCCATAATGCGTTGGAATTTGTTTTCACGTCGGTATGCGCTGTCCCGGTTAAACGCGAATACAGCCAGTGGTTTGATCTATTTTACTGTTATATTATGGTAATTCTTCTCATATAGTTTATAAAGATCATGTGCACTAATTTTTTTTTTCTGTTGTACTCTGTATATTTTCTCTCATTTTGTGTGTAGTTTGTGAATCATTTGCGCTGTTTGTATATTTGTTGCACAAGACAGTTGTTTTCACTACTTGCTGCACTGTTTGCGTTTGTTGTTCATACTCTGAAAATAGATTTCTCTGAAAAAAAAAAAGCAAAAACCTTTCATTTATTTATTTATTTTTTTACTTGTGTTTTCTTATTACATAATACTGTTTCCATTTACTTTACTTCCTAAACATTTTTTAACACATCTATATTGTCAATAAACTATGGAGGGCCAAATTATTCAAAATTAAATAATTAAATAAATGTTGAAATATATAAATAAATCGTTAAATTCATCATTTAATTATTAAAAGCATAAATAAATGTGTAAATATTTATTTAAATATTTATTTATGCATTTATTTATTTAAGTATTTATTTATGAATTTATTTATTTACACATCTATTTATTTAATTATTTATTTACATATTTAATTATTTAAATATTTATTTATTTATTTACGCATTTATTTATTGCCTCCACATTTCATTTTGAGGTTTGCGGTTGTCGGCACGTCACTCAATAATAGTGGGCGTCACCTTTCCAGCTCGATTACTTTGGTCTTTCTAGTTCAGGCAGCTTTTCCGTGTTTTTCGCATTAGGAGCTATAGCTGATCGAGGATGCTACAGTAAAAGATCTGTCGCTGACGCTTGCGAATAAAGTGACATGACATCTGACACACGAAAGACATTAGCACACGCCACTATGATCAGTAGCACAACCGCTGACACTTCCGGGTTTCACTGATATGAATCAGCAGTGGCATGTGCCACTGACACTGACACTCTTACTGAACATGTGAACACACACTTAACTGCAGAACGATATTTCATTGATGACGCGTTTCTATCAAATGTAGGATTAGTTACATCGCGGAATTGATTTGTATGTATTTGTTTGTGTGACTGTGTCCATGGATTGTGTCAGTGTTGCGGAATGTCACCGGATGTCGTGGAAACACAAGGAATCAGTCTATCATGGGTCACTACGAACACCGCATTCGCATCCGTTATTGTAAACTTTGATCCTGACGTGACACCTACCGGCGTGCATGCAATCCATCTCATCAATGGCTTTAATACTTCAATACTACTTATGTAATATGAAATGAAACTATCTTATAACAATGTGATTTTTTTTTATTAAAGTATTTGTCGAAACATTCAGGTGAACAAAGGGAGACAAGACAAATATTAAACACATGAAGAAGCCTAAGTTGTTGTACAAATTAACTGCCCGACGTAATGAAAATGCTGGACAGAAACCGAAACGTGTCATCAATTAAGTACCGTTCTGCGCTGAGTGTGTGTGTGTTACACAGTCTACTCCACGTTATTCTCCGGTGACAGCGGCAGAGTGAGAGTCACGCTGTGTTTCTACTATGTCCAGTGTTGGGCAGTAGCGTCGCTACAAGTAGTGACGCTACTAGCTTAACTACATTTCTCAGTAGCGTGGTGGTAGCGTCGCTGTTTTCTGAATCAAATAGCTTTTCAGTAGCTAAGCTCTTATTTTGATCAAGTAGCGCGGTAGTCAACAAAAGCTAAAAGCTATATATTTTTCTATACTTTAAGCTCAAATCGGAAATATAACTGCTACGGATCACTGATCCTGGGTCAGTAAGCGAGGTCACCGCCACTAAACCTCGTGACGCCATTGGCTCATTAAACTGTCAGTCAAACCGTATTAATCCTCCCGCCTCTCTCGTGAATGAAGTGCGGCGCGCAGTTTGAAGCATCTCAGCGTGTTTGCAGACTTGTGGTAAATAAAGAAGTGTTGATTGAAAAAGTACATGTTTTCTGTATTTATAATACAGCACTATATTTATAAAGGCTAATGGTTTTTTTGCATTCGAGGAGATGAGAAAAGTGTGTCTTAGTCTAGCTTTTGTTGTCGAGACAACCAAATTGCTTATGTGAATCGCTGAATCTTTATATTTTAGCTAAATGTCAGAAAAAAAACTGAGCGCCCACGTAGCAACAGAAAACTGTATAATCTGCAATGCAAACGCGTGAATGCAATGCACGTACTGCCTCTATTGTAGGGGTATTGAGAAAAAACTATTGAACTAGTGGTGGGCGCCTTGATTTTAGTCTTTGAAGCAGGCTAGTGCTCTGGGAAGATCTCAAACTCAGAAGAACGAGATGGGGAGTGGGTGGGTGTGGGTTGTCAAATTCATGGCGAAAGGCAAAATGTTTCGGTTCGTTCTTAGCAAAAACAAACAAACAAACAAACAAAAAAAAAAAAAAAAAAAAAGCGATAGTTCCATAGCGAAATAAGTTAAACAGTGTTCTAGTCTAAACGAATTATAATAATCTTTGCTAATATTCTTGACACTTCAAACTGCTTTGGACTTTGCAGTATGGAATTATGCCTTTACTATGACCAAAATGCCGGAATATGCTATTCAGCTGTTTGATCGTGCACTATCACTGCAGCCTGTTCATTTGAAAAATAAAACACAGTCACCCAAAAGTTACACTAGTCAATTTAAATAGTGTGTGTTACGTGCAGTTCAGCGTGAACACCGGTCCCCCCAGCCAACATTTGTATGTGGGGCCCATATGGGTATGAACTGGGCTGAAAAATGGGCCCCATATAGGATTGTCCGCGGGTTCCGTAATGGCCTCATGTTAACTGCCCACGTGGATTTCATATAGGATTGAAGATGTCACAAAGTGGGACCCAACTGGGCAACATGCACAAGACCCATCTTGGTCCCAGCTTTAACCCAGCTAACATTTGATTGTGGGGCCCATGTGGGTTTGACATGGGCTGAAAAATGGGCTCTATATGGGATTGTCCGTGGGTTCCATAATGGCCCCATGCCAATGGGTTTCATGTGGGATTACACTTGCCAACAGGTGGGCCCCAACTGGGCAACATGCGAAAGACCCATCTTGGCCCCATCTTTACTACATGGGCTGAAATATGGGTTTTAAGTGGGTTTGTCCATGGGTTCCATGTTGGCCCCATGCAACATACCCATGTGGGTTTTATGCAGGATTTACCTGGGCTTTAGGTGGGGCCCATCTAGGGATCATATGCAAAACCCATCTGGGTTCCATTTAAATATGGGTTTTACATGGGTTTGTCCACGGGTTCCATGTTGGCCCCATGCAACTTATCAATGTGGGTTTTATGTAGGATTTCACTGGGCTTTAGGTGGGGCCCATCTAGGGAACATATGCAAAACCCATCTGGGTTCCATCTAAATATGGGTTTTACATGGGTTTGTCCACGGGTTCCATGTTGGCCCCATGCAATTTACCAATGTGGGTTTTATTTAGGATTTCACTGGGTTTAAGGTGGGGCCCAACTATGAAACATACACAAAACCTACCTAGGTCCCATCTTCAAACTCTATGTGGGAACTACATGGGATAAAGTATGGCTTGCAAGTGGGATTAAAAAAAAAAAAAAAGTTTTAAAGTTTTAAAGCATTAGCATTCAGCAGTACACAGTGAGATTGAAATCTTTTCAAATTTCAATTTTATTGAAACTACCCATCATATGCTATATTCTGATACCTAACTGTTAAAATCATTTAATTGTTAAAGTTAACAAACATTTTGAACTTGTATTTGAACCAGTGTTTACTGAAAGCTTTGAACATTTGCACATAGAAAACAGAGACAGTAAGAAACAGCAGCAGCAACTATACATTTTTCAGTACTGCTTACACTGCAGACAGACATTTGTGCATTCTAGACACCCTCAGTCCTCCTCTGTCTCTTGTCCCAGTAAACCATTTTGAGAGTTCCCTCTCAGATTCTTGCTGGTTGATCTTTGACATCAGTGCAGTCTTCTTAACAGCCTCTGCAAAACAAATATATATACAAACATATTTAAAAATAGGACATTTTTAAATTTTTCAGGAAGATGAGGTATGAAGATGCTGCCCTCCACTACAGTAAGGAAAACAACAGAGTAAAAGCAAAGGTGCTTGTTTACAGGCTATTCCAATAACCTTTCTACAATGTGTTTAGTAAACGTGAAATATTATGTTACTTACACATGTTAAAATACTACAAAATAATAACTTTTACTTGGAGCAACTCAAGGGCGAGTAAATGACGACAGATTTTTTTTGTTTTTGTCAACTATTCCTTTAAGAGTCTCAGTTTTAATAACTTAAATTAGAGCTGCATGATTCTGGATATATAGAGAATCCCATTTTTGTTTAGATTCAAACAGATATCAAGATTCTGAACATCGAACTAAAAATAAAGTGTAATTTACTAGAAGTTCTGTACTAGAAATACTATGACTGGAGTCTATTTAAAATGTTTAATCTTGAATGATTTTTTTTTTATTGTATGAATTAATGATTAAATGACTCATGAATATATGTTGTTTCATTACTGGATGAATCTGTGTTTTTTTAATGAATCTCTTGAATGATTCAATGACAAATACATGTGTTTAACAGTCACTTGTCAGCACCTACTGGTGTAACGTCACTGATATAATCTTTATCTGAATTGTCAACTTTGTTTCAAATGATTTGCTCTATTTTGATAGCTACTGTAGACATCAGTGATTATATCCAAACTAAACTTTTATCCCAGTACTTCTTCGATCATTTAAATAATTCTAACAGAAAAAACGATAAGTTCTGTTGAAAAAGTGTGACACTGTTTTATTCCTACACATAACTGCCCTCTCTTTCTGGATCAGTAGGAACACTGACATGAAGCACTGTATTGCAAAAAAGCTCCATGTAAACAACTCAATCGAAATAAAAATGCTCAAACCGATTACGATTTCAATTACTTTAGAAAGGTAGGACAAACCTTTTCTAATCCATTACAAAGGACATGTAAACACTTGATCAAATTGATAACTGAACTAGAAAAGTTTTGCGCATGTGTAATGAAGTAGAAATGACATATGATGCACAAAATGAGCTGATGTTGTTGTAATATTATATTAAAGAACATAATAAATGACTGCAATGTCAATCAAAAATTCTCTTTCTACTTATCAACTGTGAAGTGGTGTAAGACAACATTGTCCAAGTGACCGTTTCAGACTCTGATTTGCAGACACCTTGTTTTAAGCATGAGAAAGGGTGTTTTTATTGCTTGGTTAGTATAAGCAGCACAACACAAAGCTTTGTGGCTCGTAATCAGGAATCGAAAAAGATAAGATGTTAAGTTTGCTTTTTAAAACAAATTGATGGTTACACTAGTCAAAGCTTGTGTTCACACCAGCACTCCATGCTGCATCTGTTAAGATAGTTGCCTACGTCTCCTACGATTAAAATTAATGGCTAGTGCGGTGGCTGCGACATACGTAAACCTATCAACATCCATTGCCATGACTTATCGTGAGACGAAAAAAATTACATTTTAGTCTCATAACATTGGTTAATGAAACTGCTGTAATTTCGCAACATTGTTTTATCAACAACATCGCAAAAGTTTTGTGCAAATCCGTGATGGAAATGCACCTAGTGTACTGTCTATACTGGATGCGGCACGGCACGGCGCGGCACGACACAATAAATCCCAGCTGGCAAACTGATGCCTCGTTTTATTTATGATGTACTGACAAAGTTTAAAGGGGTCATCGGGTGCCCATTTTCCACAAGTTTATATGATTCTTTAGGGTCTTAATGAGAAGTCTTTAACATACTTTGGTTAAAATTTCTCAGTGGTAGTGTAAAAAAAAACCCACCCATTTTACCATCAGCCCTTTTTAGAGTGAGCCATTCTGTTCCATGTTCCTTTAAACGCTAATGAGCTCTGCCACCCCGCCTCTATCTCCTGTGGGGTGACGATCAGTAATGTTTACTTTAGCCGCATTTAACCGCAAAACTTGCTAACTAGCACATTATTAAGAAAAGGCGAATTGCAAAGATGCATAAAAAACACCCATATACTCACTTCTGCTGTAGGTGAAACTAGATTACAAATGATTCGCGTGAACATAGACGCATTTATGTAGGCTGCCGGGCACATTTCCTTCAAAAACAAAAGTAATGTTAATCCTCTGCATCTCAGATGTCGGGAGTAAATGATGAGTGCTACTATGTGCATTACTGCATCCAACAATAGAACACCTCAATTGCTCAATCGGAGATAGTCTTGTCTTGTCTTCCCTTCACTGGAGTCGAAACAATAATGGTGGTCGGACTGTTCTCAGCGCTCACTCGGCTCAGTTAGGGTGGGTTTAAGATAAGACTGTCATGTCAATCAACTATCGTGGGAGCGGCCTTGGTCGGTGTGACATCACACCGACAAGACGCTGACAATGACCTTATTTGAAAAAAGGCATATTACTTGGATTACATTGGATTTTTCCCATATTAAGATTAAAAAAATTCCACTGTGTGAATTTATATCATTATAGGGTGGTTGTGTACACACACTGTCAACACACACTTATGTTCAAACTTGTAAAAATGAGTTTTGTATCCGATGATTTTCAATGATTTTCAATGGTCGCTTGGCCACATCTAGTGTAGACAGACTTTAGCTGTCACGCCATGACAACTGTCACCTCTGTTTTAGACACGGTGTTAGTCATTTACGAATAAGATTAAGTGGGGTTTGGATCGAGATTATGATCTTTAATTGATTAATCGTGCAGCTCTAATTTCTGATAATATATGTGTCTCTATCTATTTATGATAATATTTGAAGAGAAACATTACACTTTTAATTCAGAATCATAACTATACATTGTATCAAAGGTATAGTTCACTCAAAAATGAAAATTGTCATCATTTATTCACCCTTTTGTTGTTCCAAACGTTGGTAACTAGACAGATGATGGGCCCCAATGATTTCCATAATATTTTTTTTCCTACTATGAAAGTTAATGGCTACTATGAACTGTTTGGTTATCAACATTCTTCAAAAAATCTTTTTGTCTTCAACAGAAGAAAGAAATTCATACAGGTTTGGAAAAACATAAGGGTGATGAAGGGTAAATGATGCCAGAACTTTCATTTTGGGGTGAACGTTCCTTTTAAGAAAATTATGTAGAATAAAATTAAGCAAAATCACTACATTTACTAAAATCAAAACATCTCACACATTACAAAAAGTCAGTGAATCCATACCAGATGTGAGAGTGCAATGTAGCAGATAAAGGACAATCCTCCTTCAAATTGGCAGTGATCAGCTGGATCCTTGGTGAATCTGTAGTGGGGTGGGCCCGACGAGTCCTTAAAAAGAATAATTTTTTTTTTTTTTTACCATTCCTTTACAATCTTAAACAAAACATATTTAAATTGTACTGAAATTTGCCATTATAAGCCATTTAGGCAACATAAACAAACTGTCAGCTTTGAAACTGTTAGTTATGATCGAAACATGAACCTAATGCATAACAATACCATCGGAAAAATGTGAATCCCCAAAAGAAAGACAAAGAGGATTCACAAAAAAATGGACTCTTCCCATAGATATCATAGCAAGGTAAATACAACTGTATCTTAAAAAAAAAAAAAAAAAAAAAAAAACACCACAATTAAATCTACCATAATATAATTTTACCTGCAGTTGCATTTATCCTGATATGACACATCTGAAGGCTGTGATGTTCTCCAGTGAATAAAATAAAGGACTGAAGATGGTGACAAGTTCTATTTCCTTTTCTTTGTGCCACCTCAGAAAAAAAAAAAAAGAAAGACAACAGGGAAAAAAAGTTACTCAGATTTTCTATCACCAGTGGAGGAAATGTCTTACAAATGTACTTATAATGATTATAATCATAATTCAGGTCTGGAAACAGTGGTTAAAACTGACTAACATTTTACTGTAGTCTCTGTGTTGGGTGCCTGTTTTCCCTGAAAAACGTGTGCTTGATCTAAAAATGTGAACCAATATCTTATCATTAGAAGTTATCAGTATTTGAAGAGATGAAGTAAAAAATATACTCAGAAACGGTCATCTACAAAAACATAACACTCTCATACAACACTCTCAACTCTCCTATATATTCCAGTGTTTTCGAGTGTGAATTACAGTTTAATCACTCACTTCACTTATTCCAGTGCTCCTTTACTTCTCATGAGTTTGAGTTTTAAACTAAACATTAATACACACAAACACACACCAACTTCCCCTGGTGAAAAAAACAGCATATGCTGGTAGGTATGTTTTGATCCTGGAATGCTGGTTAGGTAGGTTTTGATGCTGGTTTAAGCTGGTCCTTAGCTGGTTTAAGCTGGTCCTTTGCTGGTTTTTGCTGGTCAAGGACCAGCATAAACCTGCAAAGGACCAGCTTAAACCAGCATCAAAACCTACCTAACCAGCATCAAAACATACCTACCAGCATATGCTGTTTTTTTCACCAGGGTCAAACACTAATTTACATTGAAATAGGTGCTAATATCGCCAGCGCGCTAATATGCTAATCGCGATTAGCCTCTCCCTTTAATTTCCTCTCACTCACATTAATTAATTGTGGGTACAAATCATAACTTTATGATGGTTTGACTGAAAAATGTTTTGTTACCTGACATCGCCATATGTTTTCGCGATCTCACACATCCAGTCTGCCCCTTCCTCTGTGTTCACATTCCAGCTTCTGTTCTCCGTTGACATCTCACAGTTCCTTTGTGGGTCCTACCTTGGGCCCATGCAGGGGACTGATTGTGTTTGCCCATGTTTTACCCATATGCTATGAGCAAGAGGGCCCCATATGTGTTTCCCCATTCAGAACCTATATAGAGGTAGCCTTTGTGGGTCCTACCTTGTGCAGGCAGCCTATATGGGACTGATTGTGTTTGCCCATGTTTTACCCATATGGTTTGACCAAGAGGGCCCCATATGTGTTTCCCCATTCAGAACCCATATAGAGGTAGCTTATGTGGGTACTACCTTGGGCCCATGTAGGCAGCCCATATGGGATTGATTGTGTCTGCCCATGTTTTACCCATATGGTTTGACCAAGAGGGCCCCATATGTGTTTCCCCATTCAGAACCCATATAGAGGTAGCCTTTGTGGGTACTACCTTGGGCCCATGTAGGCAGCCTATATGAGACTAATTGTGTTTGCCCATGTTTTACCCATATGGTTTGAGCAAGAGGGCCCCATATGTGTTTCCCCGTTTAGAACCCATATAGAGGTAGCCTTTGTGGGTACTACCTTGGGCCCATGTAGGCAGCCTATATGAGACTAATTGTGTTTGCCCATGTTTTACCCATATGGTTTGACCAAGAGGGCCCCATATGTGTTTCCCCATTCAGAACCCATATAGAGGTAGCCTTTGTGGGTACTACCTTGGGCCCATGTAGGCAGCCTATATGAGACTAATTGTGTTTGCCCATGTTTTACCCATATGGTTTGACCAAGAGGGCCCCATATGTGTTTCACCGTTCAGAACCCATATAGAGGTAGCCTTTGTGGGTCCTACCTTGGGCCCATGTGGGCAGCCTATATGGGACTGATTGTGTCTGCCCATTTTTTAGCCATATGGTTTGACCAAGAGGGCCCCATATGTGTTTCCCCATTCAAAACCCATATAGAGGTGGCCTATGTGGGTACTACCTTGGGCCAGTGTAGGCAGGCTATATGGGATTAATTGTGTTTGCCCATGTCTAACCCATTTGTTAAACCCATATGGGCCCCATTTGTGTTGCCCATTTCGAGCCCAAGCACTCATTTCCCATTTGTGACCCAACTAGGTCCCACATAGGGAGCCCATCTGTTTTTGCCCATGTGGGACCTACTTAGCTGACCCAAGTGGGCCCCAGATAAGATGCCTATTTTGGGACCATGCCCACTTGGTACCCATGTAGACCCAGCAGAAACCATGTGGGGCCCACATATACATGTTGGCTGGGCCGTGGCACATTTTTGCTCATCACGATATTTTCCGTCGACGTGCATGAAGTACAAAGCTTACCCAATGCATAATATTTTCGCTTCAAATACATTGCAGATATGGAAACATTTGTATTTGTGGCGAGAGAGGTAGTCTACATAAGCCCAACTTTACTTTCAGTTTCGCTTTAAATTTGTTTTGGATTGTTTAGGCAAATTTATTTATTTATTTATTTATTTATTCATCCTCGTTCGTTTCTGAATACGGTTAAAGTTAAAGGATTTGTTGTGGAGTAAGGGAAATAATGTCGGAATATTATAACATTACGCTGTAGGCCTGTTCATTTCAGAATATAATAAAATGTGACTTATAGGCCTAGCCGCCGTGACCTGTCGGGTTTAATTTTTCCTCTCAAAGACGTACAATTTATGTTAGCATGTTTTTTAAAAAAAAAACTTCGGCAAATGAAAATAGCTGCTTGATTCGGTCAACTATTCTTACTGTCAGTTAACAAATTTACAATAGAATTTAGCTTTGCGTCCCAGGTAGTAACAGGGTCTGGGCCAAATCTGGCTTACATTTGGCACTTGTTTTTTATTCACAGTCTTGTATTCATGAAATCAATTACTATCTTTAAAAATGGCAGTAAATTAAAGTGCTGTTTTTGTGTGGTCTGTCATATTTCAGTAGCTATATACAGCAAAACTACAGCACTTCCATTAGGCTATTTTTTTACGACACTGTAAACTCTGATGGCATGCAATCAGTTGACAAACACCCATTCATATATAGACTATGTTATTCAATTATATGTATAAATTATTTTATTTAAAAATGTTGTGTTTTCCCTGTTTTATTCATTCAACATTCTGAAACAGGTGCCACTGTTTAAAAAAAAATGTTTTTAAAGAAAGAATTCAACCCCCCCTAACCCCCCAAAATATGAGATAAACCCAGCCCTGTACATTATACTGATTTTTGTTGCCAAATTGGTTTGGAAGAATGGTTGAATAAACAATTAAACTGGACTTTTATGCCTGTATGACTGACAATTTAATTGATCACTGAGAGAGCATTGACTTGGTATGATGTTGGTTCAATAGAAAAATGAAAATGTAAAAAATAGCTTAGATGTAGTAAACTACTTTTGCCATGTTGCTGTAGCTTAGCTTGCTACATTACCCAAGGCTGTAGCTTTAGTGTAGTTAAAAGTAACTGTTAGCTTAGCTCACTACATTTTCCAAGTAGCTTGCCCAACACTGACTATAGCGTCAAAACCACGCTCAGTGCCACCAACAACACTACAACGCCACTGCTTTTTAGGATTGTTTTCTATTGGCAGTGAGCGCTTTCAATCCCATAATGCACCCCGTGAGCGTTTACGCTCAACTTCCATAACTGTGCGTTCACACCGCCGCCGGCGAGAGCGTCAAAATTCGCTCTGGCCGCTCTGCCAACAACGCTGTAGAAAGATTCGTTGACGCTCTGACGATGGAACGCTTGGTCTTGTATTTAAAGCGGCCGCAAAGCAAACAAGCATGTTGATCTTGTGCAGACTGACCACAAGTAGGGTGTAAGTTAACCTCATGATTTTTTAAAAAAGTGAAAGTAAGAAATTTAATTTAATTGTAGTTAAATGCAGTAGTGTAGTGGTGCCTGGAGAAGTGTATACGCATTAGTTATACACATGTATATATGCGGAGGACTGAGCGAGCGCGGGCGCATCAGGCTCAATCTTCAAACATATTTCAAAGGAAGCCGGCGTCTTTACTGGGTGTTTTTAGCGAATATTTGGATTTATTCACATATGACTGGATGTGCTGGACTGTCATGACTTTGGCTAATGCAGGACACTAGCTTACTGAATGATGCGCATCAGAGGGGATTTCAAAGTGGGTATACGCAAAGCCGACTGATAAAATGGATATATGCCGTAGAGCTGCGTATACCCTCCACTACACCACATGTTTGCTAACGAAATAAACCAATTAACTATATAGCCACTGTCTGTATATATTTAAGCCTAATGACATTTATCATTATTTTTTTCTTTATTGACACAGCGACACTGTTTTGCATACTCTGGCACTAAAGTTAGCATATGCAATTCCCGCTTATTTACAGAAAATATATAACGTTAATGCACATCAGCAACTCACCAGGAACATCAACCATTTCAGACACCTTGGTCCACGCATCATTTTGCTTGGAAACTAATATGGTCGGAACCAAAGTTTTACAGGACTGCGTTCTCTGGAATCCCCTCAAGTTGTGGACTTCTACATTCCGATTGGTTGCCGCCGAACCGCGTCATAGCTCATTACCATAAAGTTGACCTGACTTCAACTCTTCCCGATGCCCACACCGTCCAAAACGCGCCGCGCTGCTTCTCGCCGGAGCTCGTTGTGAACGCACAGTAACGCCGTATTTCCACTACAGCGTAGCAAGCTGAGCGGAGTGGAGCGTTTTCCATTCATTCCTGTGGAAGCTGAGCGTAAACGCTCTTGAGGTGCATTATGGGATTGAAAGCGGCACGGAGAAAGCGTTTAGAGCGGCTGAGAGTGTCAAAAAGATGGGGCATTCCTGAACTTTATGCAGATCTCGAGCGGAAACGCCGGGCGTCAACCAATCGCTTTGAAAAGTAGATTCTGACGTATGCTTCCGAGTGTTTGCGGAACTGGTGGATTGCTAAGATGAAATCACATATCATTGAACAAGTCATGCAAAAGTAAATGCACTTTGCATGCTTTCGTTATATGCTAGTGTTTAGTTTGCGAACAGGCCTTAAAAGTCGAAGATAAAACGCAAATAGGGTGTAAACAGAGGCGTGCTCTGCCCTAAAGTTCACACGCCCCAAAGCAGTGGCGTTGTAGCGTTGCCGGCGGCACTGAGCGTGGATTTGACGCTGTAGTGGAAATACGGCGTAACGCGTTTCCGCTCGAGATCTGCATAAAGTTCAGGAATGCCCCATCTTTTTGACACTCTCAGCCGCTCTAAACGCTTAGTAACGGTGTATTTCCACTACAGCATCAAATCCACGCTCAGCGCCGCCGGCAACGCTATAACGCCACTGCTTTGGGGCGTGTAAAATTGCTGGTAAAAAGCCGCTCTCAACGCTTTCTTCGCGCCGCTTTCAATCCCATAATGCACTGCGCAAGCGTTTAAGCTTAGCTTCCATAGGAATGAATGGAAAACGCTTCGCTCCGCTCCACTCGCTACGCTGTAGTGGAAATACACCGTCAGAATTAATGGAAAACGCTCGCTCCGCTTCGCTCGCTACGTGCCAGTGGAAATACACCGTCGATCGAGGTGCGACATCCGGTGACATTCCGCGACACTGACACAATCCATCGGCACAGTCACACAAACAAATACATACAAATCAATTCTGCGATGTAACTAATCCTACATTTGATAGAAACGCGTCATCAATGAAATATCGTTGTGCAGTTCAGTGTGTGTGTTCACATGTTCAGTAAAAGTGTCAGTGTCAGTGGCACATGTCACTCTCTGCTGATTCATGTCAGTGAAACCGGAAGTGTCAGCGGTTGTGCCACTGAGCATAGTGGCGTGTGCTAATGGTTTTCGTATGTCAGATGTCATGTCACTTCATCTGCAAGAGTCAACGACAGATCTTTTACTGTACCATCCTCGATCAGCTATAGTTTGTGATGCGAAAAACATGAAAAAAGCGCCTGAACTAGAAAGACCAAAGTAATCGAGCTGGAAAGGTGACGCCCACTATTGTTGAGTGACGTGCCGACAACCTCAAAATGAAATGTGGAGGCAATAAATAAATGCAGAAATAAATGCGTAAATAAATAAATAAATATTAAAATAAATAAATAAATATTTAAATAAATAAATAATTAAATAAAAATATGTTTAAATAAATATTTATACGTTTATTTATCCTTTCAATAATTAAATGATGCATTTAACGATTTATTTATATATTTCAACATTTATTTAATTATTTAATTTTGAGTAATTTGGCCCTCCATAATAAACTAAATAGACGCTTTTTACTGAAAAGTGCCTATATAACCAATATTGTAATAAATGGCTATAACTTGCTTGGGGAATGTTATATGTAGATAAAAATTTATTTTAAAGTGTAAAACACCCAAATACAACTTTCTAAAGAAAAAAATCCAAACTTCATGAGTTTCGGTTTTGAGTGCACAGTAAAAAACCTCCAATTGTTGCTTGCGATTTTCTTAACATTTTGGAAATTTATTCATTCTTGGAGAAGACAAAAGGGAAATTGTGCCTTTACATTAGCTAAGTGAAAGACTGAAACTTCAAGTTCTCCTGTTTACAAATATATATAGCACTTGATGCTGACTGCTAGAACAGGTCTGAAAAAAAAACAAAGAAAAGTGCAGGCATGTCAGGTGCCCGAAAATGTCCTAGGTCTTTAAGGGTTAAACTGACAGAGTGTGTCTGTCTCCCGTGTTGGGTAGATTGTTCCAGAGTTTGGGCGCTAAATAAGAAAAAGATCTGTCACCCACAGCTGACTTTGATATTCTAAGTATTATCAAATTGCCAGAGTTTTGAGAATGCAGTGGACGTGAGGGACTATATTGTGATAAGAGCTCGCTCAAGTACTGAGGAGCCTAAACCATTCAGGGCTTTATGAGTAATTAGCAAGATTTTAAAATCTATAGTATGTTTAATAGGGAGCCAGTGCGGTGTTGACAGAAACGGGCTAATATGGTCATACTTTCTGGTTCTAATAAGGACTCTAGCATTTAAACGAGTTAGAACAACCACCCAATAAAGCATTACAATAATCTAACCCTGAGGTCATAAACGCATTAATTAATGTTGCGGCATTTGACACTGAGAGCATAGGTCGTAATTTAGATATATTTTTGAGATGGAAAAATGCGGTTTTACAAATGCTAGAGATGTGACTTTCAAAGGAAAGATTGCTATCAAACAGCACACCTAGGTTCCTAACTGATGACGAAGAATTGACAGAACAGCCATCAAGTATTAGACAGTGTTTTAGGTTGTTGTACACAGAGGTTTTTGGTCCAATAATTAACAACTCTGTTTTTTCAGAATTTAGCAGTTATCTCAACTACACAATTCGTTAGTTTTTCAAATTGGTATGTTTCGCCGGGCCGCAACGAAGTATAGAGCTGAGTATCATCAGCATAACAGTGAAAGCTAACACCATGTTTCCTGATGATATCACCCAAGGGTAACATGTAAAGCGTAAAAACAAAGTAATGGCCCTAGTACTGATCCTTGAGGTACTCCATACTGCACTTGTGATCGATATGATACCTCTTCATTCACTGCCACGAATTGCTGGCGGTCAGATAAGTACGATTTGAATCATGCCAATGCACTACCAATAATGCCAACATATTTTTCAAGTCAGTTTAAAAGAATGTTGTGGTCAATAGTGTCAAACGCAGCACTAAGATACAGTAGCACTAACAGAGAGATACAACCACGATCGGATGACAAGAGCAGATCATTTGTAACTCTAATAAGAGCAGTACTATGATACAGTCTAAAACCTGACTGGAAATCCTCACAGATACCATTTTTCTGAAGGAAGGAACATAATTGTGAGAATACTACATTTTCTAGTATCTTTGACAGAAAAGGGAAATTTGAGATTGGTCTGTAATTAATTCATTTGTTGGGGTCAAGTTGTTGTTTTTTCTAATGAAGATCTCTTTTAGGCTTAATAGCAGCCAGTTCAGTGCCTGTTGGTTCTTTATTTTTTGTTAACTTAGCCACTGTATTGAATAAATACCTAGGGTTATGTTTGTTTTCTTTTAAAAGAGTCGAAAAGTAGTCAGATCTGGCCGATTTTAACGCTTTTCTGTACGATAGGGTACATTCCCGCCAAGCAGTACGAAAAACCTCTAATTTTGTTTTCCTCCAGCTGCGCTCCATTTTCCGGGCTGCTCTCTTTAGGGCGCGAGTGTGCTCGTTATACCACGGGGTCGGACTATTTTCCTTAATCTTCCTTAGGCGCAGAGGAGCGACCGTATCTAGAGTCCTGGAAAAGAGACAATAGTTTCTGTTACATCATCAAGTTTTTCTGAGCTATTGGACATGCTGAGGAATTCAGATAAGTCAGGAAGATTACTTAGAAAGCAATCTTTTGTAGTAGAAGTGATGGTTCTACCATACTTGTAATAAGGAGTTGAATTTACAGTTTTAGTCATCTGGAGAATACACGAGACTAGATAATGATCAGAGATATCATCACTTTGCTGCAGAATCTCAACGGCATTGACATCAATTCCATGTGACAGTATTAAGTCTAAAGTATGATTTCGACAATGAGTGGGACCTGACACGTGTTGTCTAACTCCAATAGAATTTAGAATGTCTGTAAATGCAGCTGCCAGCGCATCATTTTCAATATCAACATGGATGTTAAAGTCACCTACTATTAAGACCTTATCTGTAGCTAACACCAGCTCAGATATAAAATCAGCAAATTCTTGAAGAAAATCTGTATGGTGCCCTGGTGGCCTGTATAAAGTAGCAAGTACAAACGTCATAGGGGATTTATCATTAACAATTGTTTCTCTGGATAATGTTATATGAAGCACCATTACTTCAAATGAGTTATACTTGAAATTCGCTCTCTGTGAAACACTAAAAATATTGCTATAAATTGTAGAAACACCTCCCCCTTTACCTTTTAGACGTGGCTCATGTTTATAACAGTAATCATGAGGAGTAGACTCGTTTAAGATAATGTAATCATCTGATTTTAGCCAGGTTTCTGTCAAACATAGCACATCTAGATTATGATCAATGATCATATCATTTACAAAAAGCGCTTTTGTCGAGAGGGACCTGATATTCAAAAGGCCAAGTTTTATCATTTGTTTCTCTGTATTATGTAAGTTTTTTATTTGTTGAACGTTGATTAGATTGTTACTCTTAAATTGGTTTGGACGTCTTTTGCATTGTCTAGCTCGGGGAACAGACACAGTCTCTATAGCATGATATCTAGGTGAAAGGGTCTCTATGTGCTGAGAATTAACTGATTCTGGTGACGTGAGGCGGCTAGCAGACGGTCGGATTAGCCAGTCTGTTTGCGTTCCTGACCTGGGCCCCAGTTAGTCAAGTGCAAACTCTAAGACTATATGCCATATTACTAGAGAGAAGAGCAGCACCACCCCTGGAGGGATGAAGACTATCTCTTTTCAACAGGTCAGGTCTGCCCCAAAAACTTGTCCAATTGTCTATGAAACCTATGTTATTCTGTCTTCAGTGTCATATGATCATTAAATATCATTCTAATATGCTAATTTGCTACTCAGAAGGCGTTTATTATTCTGGCCAGAACAGTTTTATTATTTATTGTATTGTATTTTATTTTATATTTTTTATTTTATTTTATTTTGTTTTATTTTATTTTATTTAGGATGCATTAAATTCTGTTTCCATGTAATATTTAGCATCTAGTTAAATTTACCAGTTTATTAGTATTACTTTAAATGTCAATTTTATGCTTGGATGCATACATTGAAAATCTTACTTTATTTACTTTATTTTTTATTTGACTTGATTTGATTTGATGCATTCAAGGTGTGCTGTTTAATTAATCTCTTTCAAAAAAAAAAAAAATTAAAAAATCTTATGACTTCAAAGTTTTAAACAGTAGTCTGTATTATTTTAATGATCCAAGAAAGTTGTGCAGATTTAAAACTTTTAATTTTGACGCAAACTATTCATTTATTGATGAGTATTTGGTTGTTTTATTATTGTTTTTTTTAATCAGTTCGACCTTGTGCTAATTGTAGCTCTGTCATTAAACTTTTTTGGCCTCCATTTTCTCGTTATCACTAAATGAGATCCTTTTTCGTTTTGCCAAGCTGCTAATGGTGGGCACAGTGACCAGCCGTCTCCCGTGTGGCAGTGCTTTTAGCAACAGCTCATTTGGCAAGGCAGCGATATTTTACTCGTAATTTGGCACTGGTTCATTGTTGACAATTAAATACTAACCTTTCAGTGTGAACACACATTTTTGCATTTATAAACTGTGTACATAAACAACCTTTTGTTCTGTTAACCAACTCTATTGTTCATAAAGGTCAGGGGTCTATTCTTCCATCCTTTATTAATTTTCTCTTTTGATGAAGCATGAAGTCAGGAATTAATTTCATTCTTTGATTCATTCAGAAGTCTATCAATTAGTTCTTACAGTGCTTGCAAGGCAGCTCTGCATTGAAATTCCTCTTTTTCTTTTTTCTTTTCTTTTTCACAGGTTTCTGGAATTAGTTCAACTTGACTGCTCAACGTACAGACTCCATTCAAACATTTTGTAGATAATACAGCCTTTTTTTTTTTTCTTTTTTTTTTTTATAAATATTTGCATTTTATTCATAGTTTTTTATTAACAGGCTAGCATCCATGCAACTTTACATGTTTATTTTATTTTATTTTGCTGCTTTGAAAGTATTGCTAGATCCTTCAGGAAATGCACGTCTAGTTTTATTTATTTATTTGTGCAAGTCTAGATGATGGACACACAAATTACGTTGTTACAAACAGATAGGCAGTGATTTCTGCCAGGCTTAGGAGTCTGCACTAGGAGCAGTCCTTTGCCAGGTCACTTGTTTTCTCCCTACAGCCCCACTTAGAATTCAACTCAACAGCCCCGCTACAGTGAATGTGTAACCTGTGAGCCATCTGCTGCCTCGAGAGTTCTTAAAACTGACCCTGAAATATTCTGCTTTTGCTTTGTATTTGCAGCCATAAATGACATCTGGGCTTTGCAGTCCAAAGAGCCGGAAGGAGACAACCTTTGTCGGCTTACTAATGGATAGTCGTGACTAGGATTGCTTAAAAAAAAAACAAACAAACAAGAAAAACAAAAACACAGTGTTGTTTATTCTTTTCAGAAACTATGTGCTTAAATATTTAGTTCTCTATAAAGCATTACATTTTACAGAAGTTTAATTAGTTAGAGATCTGTTTCTGACATTTTGGTTTGCATTCTAAAACTAAAGTTTGTAGTCCTAGATAACACTCCATAAAATTGCTTTGATACCAAAGACTACTTGGTCTCATGCTGTTTGTTTCCATGTGATTATTAGCATCTAGCTAAAATATTAATAATTTAATTTTGTTTTATTTTGTTTTATTTTATTTTATTTTATTTTATTTTATTTTATTTTATTTTATTTTATTTTATTTTATTTTATTTTATTTTATTTTATTTAAGGATGCATTAAATGCTGTTTCAATGTAATATTTAGCATCTAGTTAAATTTACCAGTTTATTAGTATTACTTTAAATGTAAATTTATGCTTGGATGCATTCAGTTGATCAAAAGTTACAAATGCATTTTTAGTGTTACAATAGATTTCTATTTAAAAAAAAAAAAAAAAAATATATATATATATATATATATATATATATATATATATATATATTTGTATTTATCAAAAAAAAAAATTTATCAAAAAAAAAAAATCTGGGGGAGGGGGAATCAATAACACAGTTTCCACAAAAATATGAAGCAGCATTTTATATATATATATATATATATATATATATATATATATATATATATATATATATATATATATATATATATATATATATATATATATATATATATTTCACTGTTAAACTATTGTCTATTTTTACTTGTAAAAAAAGTTTACATTTAATCAAATAAATACATACAAGATTTTTTTTATGGACTTGTGTAGCTATTTATTTTTTTTTTTTTGGCACTGTTTAACATGCTGTCTCTAATATCATCTATAATATTTGTTAGTAGGTAATAGTGAAATGTCTGGGCAGGTAACCAAAAGAATGTAGGTTCAAACACTGCGAATGAATGATCATTTAACTACCAGCATTGTGCCCTTTAGCAAGATCCAGGCAAATATCACTGTAATTTATCATGATGGCACTGCATAAAATTCTTGGTAACCCATTCTCCCAAATATGTAGCAATAACAATAATGAAATACTGTTAATCTTACTCTCCTCTCTTCTGATATCCCGCAGGTGAAGAAGAGTATTTTAGAGGAGGAGATATACTGTCCACCTGAGGCTTCGGTGCTGTTAGCCTCTTATGCCGTCCACGCTAAGGTCAGTGCTTTTTTTTTTTTTTTTTTTTTTTTTTTTAACCATTCTTTCTTTGATAGACACAGAGAGTCTGAGCTAAACCTTAACCTCCTATGAACGTCCTTCAAGGTCTGCATCTATCCCATTACAGTCTTCCCACAGAAAGAAGTGCATTTTATTAAGCAGGTGTCAGTTTGATTGACAGCTCAGGGGCAACAAGAACATGCGATTTATCCGAAAGCCTTGGCTAACTGCACACAGCTCACCTTGTGCCAATTTAGAAACCGCACAGTTGTTTCTCTCTGACTCACGTCAGGCATGGAGCATCGCTAGATGGCTCTAAAAACCCGATGGGAATCATCTAAAGCTTTTGTTTGTTTTGTTAAAGCAATTTGTAAGCTTCACATGGTGAGGCAGTTTGTTTAGCTGGTGTTTGAGCCTTGTGCTGGTTGTGCTTAAGGTTTTTGATGGCTTCTCAAGGCTATTTACAGCGCCGTTGGGGAAACGTGCCCTTTTGATTTCAAAGTTGGCATGTATGGGATTTTTACACATCTGATCAGATAATAATGTCATCAATAATGACATTAAAACATATTTTAGGCTTAATATTAAGAAATGTGCGTTGTGCACGAGTAGTACTCCAAATAAAGTTTAATTAGAATTTTATATCAGTAAGTCTTAAGCGATTTATCAGTAAAAATGTTAATAGACAGCGTTTCCTCTAGGTTCTCAGTTTTGGGGGGGGTGGGATGGATGGATGGGACAGGGGTGCCGGTACCCAACGAAAACATTTATTTCAGTGGGGAAAAAAAAAAAAAAAATTCTTAATTTCAACATTTTGAACAATAGAGTCCTACAATCTTTTTCTTATTTTTCTTTTTCTTTTTCTTATTTTTTTTTTTTTTTTCAGTAGTTTTTGTTTTAATTTTTCTGATAATCAAATGAAGGCATTAAACATTTATTTATTTTTAATCAAATGAAATTAAACCCTTTTAATTTTTGGCAAACAAACAGGTTTACTGTTAAAATTAATATATGGAAGAAAATTTGTGTGAATATTCTGTTAAAAAAGTAATAATAAAATAGTAAATAATTGTAATTTTTTTTCCTGCGATTAAGTGGTTAATCTGGTTGTAATATATATATATTTTTTTATTTAAATTGGCCAGAAATAGAAATGTATAAAGACGTACATTATACTGTACAAAAGTAATACAAGAGTAATATATTTCTGTTACACGTTAAACTGTACTTTTATTTTGACAAGTTGCCGTGAAGTTTCTGTGTGTATACAGTATGATACGATGCTAGTTTTCTCAAATGAAATGGTAAAATTCACATGAAATGACTCTCACAGCAGCTCTGGAGATGAAGTTCATGTGTTCATGTCGTCATATAATGAGATGCAAAGGCCGTAAAATTACGTTGAAATTAAGTGACAGACCCAATTTTGACTTATTCCTCCAAAAATTGACGAATTCCGTGGCATTCCGCGCTATAGAGGAAATTCCGTTTTTATGAATGGACTCCGCAAACCTGTCTGCGTTTTCTCAGAGGAGAAATTGTATACCTGCGTCCATGTAGAAACAGAAATGACATGCCGTCGTGTAAATAAGATAAATAACATAAGACCATTTAGTTTGTTTAATAAAAGAAGGTATAGACCTGTTTTATAGGAAAGGTTCCTTAAATGACTTTTGTTGTGATCTGGCGCTATATAGAAAATAAAATTAAATAGAATTAACTTGACCTTCGAGGGGGGAGGGGCGGGCCGCCCCCCTAAAATAATGGCAGGGGAAACACTGATAGACTTGAACTATACTTAGTATAACTTAAATGCATTTTAAATCTATTAATTTTTTACTAGGGTAGTAGTGCATGTTTCATTTAGATTTAAGCATTTGACTCAATGGATAATCCAACAATAGTTAATGTTATGTTTATTGGACTATAAACCATTTTTAATTGAATTCTACAAGAATTAAATACTTTTGCATTCAGTGTTACCTTTTTATCGAATAACTTGTATTATAATTTTAGATTTTGCTCATTCTGTCAACCTCTGCTTGTTGTATTATTGTGATTTCAATAATGTGTAGTTACAGATATGCATTTCTTTGGGTTTGAATGCGGCTTATTCACTCAGAATTATCTGTATCTGGGTTACAAATCTGAGTAGCTCTATGACAGATTTCTGTCTCCATTTAACAACACCAGGTGCAGGTTTGGAGTTATTCAAAAAGACAGGATGTTAAAGAAGGCTTGAGAAAAGAGAACGAAGAAATGTAAAGAGAGTAAGAATCAAAAAAGAGGCGCAGGCAGATATACACAAGTAAGAGATGAAAAAGTTGAAGAGACGATCGCACAGAGAGGAGAGGCTGAGATGGCAGCAGCTTCTCTCTTACTGTGAAAACTTGCTCTTAATGCAGGAGTGAAGCTTTAGACAGCATCCATTCACACAGACAGTTTCAAATGGGGATGCTTTCACATGCCAGTCTCATCACAGCTGAGCAGCGTGAATCTGCCCGTAGAGCTCAAAATGACAAGCCAGCGTGACACTGATGGAGTATTATTGTCTTGCCTTTCTGATTCTGCATATCGGCGGCTTCTTCAGTTCCCGCAAGCAGTCCACAATCTGTAATGATGTTTATTTTGGAAGATGGTGACATTCATATGCCTTGTCTTACAGAAGTATTCTGGGCTATTTTTATGTACTGCATCTGTTGTGTGCTGTTAATTAACAGACAATTTCCTCAGCGTTTATAAAAATATAACTATAAAATTTTATTAATGTGTTTGTATTAGACTGGTGCGATTATAAGTAGAGCTGCAAAACGATTAGTCACGATTAATCGATTCAAAATAAGTTTAGGTTTGCATACTTATGTGTGTGTATTGTGTATATTTATTATTCATATATAAATGCACACATATATTTATATATTTAAAAAAATGTTTGTATGTATTTTATATGAACACTTGTATAAATATTTTACATATAAATCTACCATATTTTTAAAATATTTACATGTATGTGTGTGTTAATATATATGTGTATTTATATATATATATACATAATAAATATACACAGTACACACACATGTAGTATGCAAACATAAACTTTTATTTTAAATCAATTAATCCCAACTAATCATTTTGCAGCTTTAGATGTGTTATAGCCACACTTTCAACTCAGGACCAGAAAAAAAAAAAAAAAAAAAAAAAAAAAATATATATATATATATATATATACACACACTACCGTTCAAAAGTTTGGGGTCAGTAAGACTTGTAATAGTCTTTAAAGAAGTCTCTTATGCTCATCAAGGCTGCATTTATTTGATTAAAAATATAGAAAAAAAAAACAGCAATATTGCAAAATGTTTTTACAATATAAAATAATGTTTTTTATTTTAACATACTTTAAAATAGAATTTATTCCTGTGATGAAAAGCTGAACTTTATCAGCTGTTACTCCAGTCTTAAGTGTCACATGATCCTTCAGAAATCATTCTAATATGCGGATTTATTATTAGAATGATCAGTGTTGGATAATATCAGCAGTTGTGCTGCCAAATATTTTTTGGAACCTGTGATTTTTTTTTTTTTTTTTTTTTTTTTTTTTCAGGATTCTTTCATGAATAACAAGTTTAAAAAGTACAGTGTTTATTCAAAATATAAATATTTTATAACAATGTAAATTATTTATTATTAACTTTTAATAAACTTTTAATTATTAACTTAATACATCCTTGGTGAATAAAAGTATTAATTTCTTAAAAAAAAAAACAAAAAAAAAAACAATAAAAATGTACTGACCCCAAACTTTTGAACGGTAGTGTGCGTGTATATGTGTATATATATATATATATATATATATATATATATATATATATATAATATTATATTAATTATATATTATTATTATTATTATTATTATTATTTATTTATTTATTTATTTTTTTTAAGAAATGAAGGATGCATTATATTAATCAAAAGTAGCAGTAAAGAATTTTACATTGTTGCTAAATATTTCTATTTTAAATTAATGCTTTTCTTTTGAGCTGTTCTTTTGAACAGAGTCCAGAAAAATATTGATGATAAACAAAACATATTAGAACAATTTTACATAGATTTTGTGAGAAGGAAGACCGTAATGGCTGTTAAAATTTTAGCTTTGCCATCACAAAATAAAATTTTAATTAATACGTTAATAAATTGTGAATCTAAAAATTTACATTTTAAAAATGTTTTAATTTTTATTTTATTTACTTGTCTTGCTTTAATTGTTATATATACTTTTTCACATTTCACAATTTTACTCTTTTTACTTTTACTTTTTGATCAAATAAATGCAGCCTTGTGTTTATAAGATATGGTTATAAGATTATAATCTTGTGGTTATAAGATTTTTCAAAAGCATTAAACATCTTACCGACCACAAACATTTGAATGGTAGTGTAATTGTTTTTTTGTTTTTTTTTAATAAATTGATTTTTTTTCTGAATAAATTTTGTGCATCATTTAAGTCCCATAGGCATTGTACAAACCAACCAATTTGCTGTTGCAACATCTGTGTACAATCTTTTCATGCAATTATCTTTCTCTCTCAGATGCACCTTTTTTAACTTTCTACTTATCTTACCCATAATGCTTCTCATAATAACTCACAGCTGTATTTCATCTTATTTTGATTTGGAAGTGCTTTCATGTTTTACGCAACAGCGTATTACTCAGTTCACTTTAAGTGAGAGCAGGTGAATATAATGGCTGTTTTTTATGACTGTGCCAGTCCATTTTTTCCCCCTCTCTCTCAGAATTCATAATTGAGCTCATTCTGATTTCTCATCTTGTTTCTGCAGTATGGTGATTACGACCCTAATGTCCACAAGCCGGGCTTCCTGTCCCAGGAGGAGCTGCTACCAAAGAGAGTGAGTATGATGTTGCGATGGGCGTCGCTCCATGCTAATTATGCTGATTATGTTCACAGAGCTCGGTAACGAGCCTGTAAGGCTTCGGCGGGCTTCCCGTAGGGCGTTAGATGTAGAGAAAGCTCTCAGCTCGAAGCGTTCGCTCGCATGTCAGTAAGTACTGAAAAAGAGCGTTTGTTTACTCCACTGGCATTCGAAATCGTCTGAAGGATTTAAATAGTCCCACTTAATTAGGAAATGTCCTTCAGCTCTATTAGCCATTGTGTTTGGCTCTGTTAACTTTTTTAACGTTTTTACGCTGATTTCACTCATTGGTTTGGTTGATCAGTCTGAACATGATTTCTTTTCCACCTGTAATGCATTGTGTTATTTGGCTCAAAATATTTGTGAAATCAATGTTTAGCAAAATAAATACTAGCAGCACTGTTCAGCACCTTAGCAAAAGTGGCTCAGGAGGAGAAAAACTCTGTTTTGCCTCCAGACAAGTCCAACTTAAAGGGATGGTTCACCCAAAAATGAAAATTACCCTATGATTTACTCACCCTCAAGCCATCCTAGGTGTATATGACTTTCGCCTTTCAGACTAATACAATCAGAGTTATATTAAAAAACGGTGCCTGGTTCTTCCAAGCTTTATAATGGCAGTGAATGGCTGTTGAGATTCAATAGTCCAATAAAGTGCATCCATCCATCATAAAAAGTACTCCACACTGCTCCGGGGGGTTAATAAATCAATGTGTTTGTGTAAGAAACATCCATATTTAAAACTTTATAAACCACAATCGCTAACTGTCTAACTGAGAGAGCAGAACAAAACACCGGTCACAAATTAGAAGTACAAAACGATGATTTATAACAAAAAATGTTCCTTCAATAAACTAAGGAAACTTTAAACTTTGCTTGAGAACTTGGCTCTCATGAGACTAGCTTAATTTCACTGGAGCTTACGCTACGTCTACGTCCTGTGTCATCCTCTGGAACGCCACTCTCTTGCGAATGCGTGTACGACAGTTAGCAGAAGAGATTATGGTTTCCAAAGTTTTAAATGTTTTAAGTGTTGGATGTTTCTTATACAACAACATTTGCTTCAGGATGCCTTTATTAGCCATCTGGAGCCGTGTGGAGTACTTTTTTTGATGGATGGATGCAGTTTATTGGGCTTCGGAATCTCAACACCCATTCACTGGTATTATAAAGCTTGGAAGAGCCAGGACATTTTTGAATATAACTATGATTGTATTCGTCTGAAAGAAGAAAGTCATATACACCTAGGGTGGCTTGAGGATGAGTACATCTTCATTTTTGAAACTATCCCTTTAACTCCGCACTATCTGAACCAGAAATGCTGCAAAAGATGCAAAGAACGTGAGCTATTTTCTAAAGGTAATCTCTGTGGATACCAGCTACTATGACAAATGCACTGTAATTATATTCCAAAAATATGGCATGTAGAAAATATTTTATCAGAAATACAGTAAAAAAAAAAAAAAAACAGAAATATTAGGGCTGCACAATTAATCGAATTTTTAATCGTAATTGCAATTACAGATGCCACAATTATGTAATCGTTCAAAGGCACAATTACAAAAAAAAAATTAAATCCACTTACATTATTCTGCTTGCTTAAGATGTGGAGGTGTTTTTTTTTTTTTCTACAGGTTATCTTAAGTTTTATTTTCATTGTTTTAATTTTTACATTTTTATTTTTTTTTAAATTTAAATTTTTTTTTTTTTTAAATATTTAAATAAGAAACTATATATAAAAAGGTGGCATGCAGAGCTTCAAACAATGGTATAAAGCTATTCAAAACATCATTAAATGTAAATTGTGATAATTGTAATTAACAATCACAACTACAGTTTCAAGGGAATAATCGACAATCATGATTTTTGTCATAATCGTGCAGCCCTAAGTAATATTGTGAAATGTTATTACAATTTAAAATAACTGTTTCCAGTTTAATAATAAAATATAATTTTGTAAAGTTGAATTTTTACTCTGAATTATGGTAATGTGCTGATTTGGTACTTAAGAAACATTTTCATTATTAATATGTTGGAAGCAGTTGTGCTGCTTAATATTTTCTGGAAACTTTGATGCATTTTTTTCTTCTTTGATGAATAGAAATTTTAAACTAATATAATTTATTTGAAGCAAAATTATTAATCATTATATTATAATTTATAATAATAATGAAAAATGTTATAAATGCTATATTCTAAATGTTTTTGCTGTCACTTTTGATCAATTTAAGGCATCTTTGCTGAACAAAAGTTTCAGTTTCTTTCAAAAATAATCTTTTGAAATAGTGTATGTCATCAACAGTTGTTCACGTCCCTGTTTTTTTTTTTTTTTTAAATGAAAAGCAGTTTTCATTTCAACAAACAAAATGAATACTGGTGTCAAACAAAGTCTGTTGCGCACCAAAAGCTCTGTTATAAAAACGCACTGATGAGACAGCTGAAGACTATTCAAGTTGATGACTGATCTTCATGTGTTCTTCTCTTGTGCAGGTTATTAATCTGTACCAGATGACTGCAGAGATGTGGGAGGAGAGGATCACGGTCTGCTACGCTGAGCACAGGGGCAGAACCAGGTATTTTACACTATAGTGTCGGACAGCTTGTCCACGGTTTTTTCATGGCAAAAGCCTTCTAAAATCACAGTCTTCAGTCAAGTGCAATGAGCAAAGTGTGCTGCATGCTTTGCATGTCAGTCAGAATCAGCTGCAAAATTGTCTAGACTTTGTTAATAGTCAACAGTCTGGCTCTGTGATGTTATAAACGCACACCATTGCACAGGTGTGTGGCTTCATTCAGTGTTGCATGCACTTTGGGAAGTCAAGACACTCACAAAATGAAAAAACTGGCCTGCTTCTTTATCCAGAACCAGGCATAGCCTTGCTTGAAAAAAGCCCAAATTGGTCTACTGTGATGACGAAACAGACTTCCTGTGTTGCTTCAGAGCCAATTTAGATGCATGTAGGGCACTTTCTTATTCCACGCTACTCCTTACATATGACAGCACTCTAGTGTGTATTCATAAAACACACTCACAAATACCCAGTCTGCACATCTCGTTTTATCTCTCTCTTTCATACATACACACAGCTTAATTTGATATCAGAAGTTTACCATTTTATTTTTTTCCCATTGAAGTCCAGTGTTAGTCAAAGTTTCCTGTACCTAAACATTTAATATAATGATCTTTCAAAGGCATTAGCCTGCATTGTTGTGGTAGGCAAGGCAAGGCAAGGCAAGTTTATTTATATAGCACATTTCATACACAGAGGTAATTCAAAGTGCTTTACATAAAAGGAAGTAGAATAATCATAAAAACAATAATAAAAACAATAATCACAAAAAAGGAAGTAGAACAATCATAAAAACGATGATCACAACAATAAAACAAACAATGTAAAAACTAAAACAAAAAACTGGTAGATGAATAAAGCACTGAATAGACATAAAAATAGATAATTAAAAAACTATTTTGACTTCTAAAGCCACTTTCTATAATATTTAAATCTGTCCAAGGTAGAGTTAAGGGGGTGTTAACACAGACTATTTTTTTTTGTCTGTTATTTATTCTAATTAATTATGTTTATTGTTATTTTGTTATTTTTGTTATTTTATTTATTTTCTTTTAAATAAAAATAAAAAAAAAAAAAAATGTTCTGTTTTTTTTTTTTTTTTTTTTTTCCCCATTTATATCTTTTTTTGTTATTTTATTTATCATTTATCATCTAAGGTAGACACTTACAGGGTTGTTCACACAGAACAGAAGATTCTTTTCAAATTATTAATATATTTGTTTATATTTTTATTTATTTTAATTGTTTTTTTTTATGTTTTTAATTTCTTTTTTTACATGTATTTATTTATTTTATTTTTTTTATTTAATAATTTTATCGTTGATATATGCACAGATGCAGACTGATATCTTTGGCTGTTTTTAAGACAGCATGTCTTAAAAATAAGTTTAAAAGTAATTCAGCTTTGAAATACTGGCTATTAATACTGAAAGCACAAACACGTGCACATACGAGCAGCTTCTCACTCATTCTGTGCTGTCTGCTCTTGGTAAGTGCGGTATGACAAGGCAAGATGCATGCAAGAACATGAAAGTGGTACTAAAAATCTAGTTGTTTTATTATGATATTTTTAATTGGAGCTTTTATGGTGAGTGTGTTTGTGTTCTTTGCCACAGTCAGTTACTGTAAGACATACTGCGTGACCTCTAGTTTCTGCTCTCCAAGTTAGTCGAGTCTCATTAAAGCCCTGCGGTGGAATAGATTTTATTTTGTGTCTAATTTATTCTCTCTCTCCCTTTTCCCCCTTCTGTCTCCCTCCTTTCCTCCCTCCTACGTTTTTGTTTGTTATTGTGTGCTGCAGAGATGAAGCTGAGATGGAGTATTTAAAAATAGCTCAGGATCTGGAGATGTATGGGGTCAATTACTTTTCCATTAGGGTAAGAAATGCCTCCGCTGCTTATGGCAGTAACAGTCAGAGCTAATGCTTCGGACACCCAAATGCTTTTATTATTGTATATCTTTATTATTTTATGAAATAATCAAACCTTTAATTTTTGGTGACGTGGTCACTTTTAGCTTAATCATCTCATACTTCCTTTGATGCCCACCCTGCTTGAAACTTTATTATTTCTGCCTTTTTTATTTGAAATATTAATTTTGCCAGGCGTGTGACGTCTGTTTGCAATGTGATCATGATAGTGAAATAAATTGGGCTGAAGGTCTATTTATTATCTTTTTATTTTTCAAGAATAAAAAGGGAACCAGCTTGCTGCTGGGTGTTGACGCTTTAGGCCTCCACATTTACGACCCAAATAACAAACTGACGCCCAAAATCTCTTTTCCCTGGAATGAGATCAGAAACATCTCGTACAGCGATAAAGAGGTATGCATTTTATGCATAGTTCATACTTTTTCACAATCTGCTCTACGCTAGGTGTGGTAATGTTGTTGGTGCACTAATTTCTATAACTTTGTCTTTAGTTTGCCATTAAACCCTTGGATAAGAGGGCAGATGTCTTCAAATTCAACTCCTCTAAACTCAGAGTCAATAAACTGGTGGGTATTTCGTGATGTAATGCAGTGATCAATTTCAAATTGATCTTCTCAAACCCACTGTGGTGTGGTATGCTAGTTTAAGATATTAATAAATCTTTACGCCGTTAATCTAGAGATGCTGTCATTTGTTAATTAAGGGTAGAATTGAATTAAAATTTGTTGTAATTTACTCACCCTCATGTTGATCCAAACTGGTGATTTTATTTATGCATTGGAAAACAAAAAGAGAAATTTAGTTGAATGTCTAGAGTGCTCTTTTCCAAACAATGACCAAATTAAACCCTAAAAAAATCATAAAATGGTCCTTTCAACTTGTAAATAATATATGTATGCCACGTCTTCTGAAGCCATATGTGACCCTGGACCACAAAACCTAGTCTTAAAGGAGAAGTCCATTTCCAGAACACAAATTTACAGATAATGTACTCTCACCCCCATGTCATCCAAGATGTTGATGTCTTTCTTTCTTCAGCCATAAAGAAATTATGTTTTTTGAGCGAAACATTTCAGGATTTTTCTCCATATGATATGGTGCCCCGATTTTGAACTTTGCAAAATGTACCTTCAAATGATCCCAAATGTGGTTCTAAACGATCCCAGCCGAGAAAGAAGGGTCTTACCTAGCAAAACAATCGTTTTTTTTTTTTTTTTTAAAAGTAAGTAAAAATAATACATTTTTTATACTTTTTAATGTCAGACGCTCGTCTTGTCTTAATCTGCCTGAACTGTTTTTTTCCGGTTTATGACAGTTAGGGTATCTCGAAAAATTCCCATCTCATGTTCTCCCTTAACTTCAAAATCGTCATACTCTAACTGTCTTTACGCGGAATGCACAGAGTTCAGGGAGAGCAAGACAAGACAAGCATTTGAGATTAAAAAGTATTTAAATTTTTGTTCTGGAAGTGGACTTCTCCTTTAGGTAGCACGGGTATATTTGTAGCAATAGCCAAAAATACATTGTATGGATGAAAATGATCAATTTTTCTTTTATGCCAAAAATCATTAGGTTATTAAGTAAAGATTATGTACCATAAAGATATTTAGTAAATTTTCCACTGTAAATACATCAAAACCTAATTTTTGATTAGTAATATACATTGCTAACAACTTCACTTGGACAACTTTAAAGGCAATTTTTCTCTTTTTTTTGCACCCTCAGATTCCAGATTTTCAAATAGTTGTTATTATTATTATTATTATTATTATTATTATTATTATTATTATTATTATTATTATTATGTGAAATATTGAAATGAATTTAATGAATATTGTCAAACCTAACAAACCATACATCAGTGGAAAGCTTATTTATTCAGCTTTCATATGATGTATAAATATCATTTTCAAAAACTGGTTTTGTGGTCCAGGGTAACATGATGACAAGTTTCAGTAATCAAAAAGTCATACAGCTTTAGAAAAACATCATGATAAATGATGACAGAATTTTTCATTTTTTAAGCTTTTGATAAAGCCATTTTTGTGTGTTTGAAGATTCTTCAGCTGTGCATCGGGAACCATGATCTCTTCATGAGGAGACGGCGAGTTGATTCGTTGGAAGTCCAGCAGATGAAGATGCAGGCTAGAGAAGAGAAAGCTCGCAAACAGGTCAGGAAGAGTGAATGATTGCCTGATTAACAGCAACTGAGAGAGATTATTGTTTATGCTAAACAAATAAATGAAAATAATTTTCTGGGCTCTGTTTTTCAGTGAGCTCTTGTCTTACAGCATCAAAAGAAAAGAAAGCAAACAAAGTTGAAAGGAAAGACAAAACGAGCAAAATGAAATTATAAAAAAAAAAAAAAAATAAAAAAGCAATAATGATAAGAGAATACAAAAAGAGAAAATGAATGCATACATAACTTATTTTCTCTCTGGCAGTGTAGCTAGTTCTAGATGAAAAAATATTCAGTAGTAGAGAAACAAGCATCCATATTAATTTTTCATAGCCCTCATGGTTCTTCATTAATTAGGTAAGACACTATACCACAGTTCAAAAGTTTGGGGTCTGTAAGATTTTTTTTTATGGTAACACTTTACAATAAGGTATCACTTGTTAACATTAGTTAGTGTATTAACTATCATGAATGAACCATGAACATCACATCCATTACACTATTAATCTATGTTAATGTTAATTAATAAAAATACAGTCATTCATTGTTAATGTTAGTTCACAGTACATTAACTAATAGGGATGTAATGATATTTTCAATATCGTGGTATTACGATGGCAAAACTGTCTCGATATTATCATAGTCACATGACTGTATGAAATGAAAGGTCTTTCAGGCAAAAAATGTAGTTTTTCAGATACATTTAAAATTATTTTTTGTAACATAAAAGGTCTTTAAAGGAGAAGTCCACTTCCAGAACAAAAATTTACAGATGATGTACTCACCTCCTTGTCATCCAAGATGTTTGTGTCTTTATTTCTTCGGTCGTATAGAAATTGTTTTTTGAGGAGAACATTTCAGGATTTTTCTTCATATAATGGACTTCTATGGTGCCCCAAGTTTGAACTTCCAAAATGCGGCTTAAATGCGGCTTCGAACGATCCCAAATGCGGTTGTAAATCCCAGCCGAGAAAGAAGGTTCTTATCTAGCCTAATGACTGGTTGTTTTCATAAAAATAATACAGTTTATATACTTTTTAATCTCAAATGCTCGTGTTGTCTTGCTCTGCCTGAACTCTGTGTATTCTGTTTCAAGACAGTTAGGGTATGTCAAAAAACTCCAATCGTATTTTCTCCCTCAACTTCAAAAATTTCAAAATCATCCCACATTACTGCAGAAGTACCGACCCAGTCTTTGCAAAGTGAACATTCAAAGAAGATCAAACACCCGTAACAAAAAAGGTAAAACAACGATATAGGGCTCTTTTGAAGTTAAGGGAGAACATGAGATGGGAGTTTTTCGACATACCCTAACTGTCATGAACCGGAACAAAAACAGAGTTCAAGCAGAGTAAGACAAGACGAGCGTTTGAGATTAAAAAGAATATAAATAGTATTGTTTTTATTAAAATAACCAATCGTTATGCTACATAAGACCCTCCTTCTTCAGCTGGGATCGTTTACAACCGCATTTGGGATCGTTTGAAGCTGCATTTAAACTGCATTTTGGAAGTTTAAAATCGGAGCACCATAGAAGTCCATTATATGGAGAAAAATGCTGGAATGTTTTCCTCAAAAAACATATTTTCTTTACAACTGAAGAAAGAAAGACATGAACATTTTGGATGACAAGGGGGTGAGTACATTATCTGTAAATTTTTGTTCTGGAAGTGGACTTCTCCTTTAAGTTGTGGACTTTGGCACAACGAACTAAAACCAAAAATGCAATAATCCCTTCATCCGGTTTTGTTAGTGTAGTGCATGTTTGGGAACACAATGGCCACCAGTTATGCTTTATTTTCGTGGCAGATGCTTAAAACATTTCACTAAATTTGTAGTGAGATATGTTTTTGTTAGCCTGTTTTCACTGAAGCTGGAGTTTTCCTTCAAAAAAAAAACACTACTGCAGTTTGCATCAAAATAAAAGCTTAAAAGTGCAGTATGAATTGCCGACAGTTAGCAGTTTAAATGCAGTCCAAAGTCAAAATATCTTTCAAGTGTAGAAATTAGGAAAGAGGTATTGTAATTTTCCTGCTGTAGTGTAAAGCTAAAATAATATATCTATGAAATATTCATTTTCATTTATTTTATAGTGCAGTTGCTTTACAATATATGGCTTTTACTGTCATCGTTATTATTATTATTATTATTATTATTATTATTATTATTCTAACTTGTTTGACTTCCTAAAATACTAGTGTGAATGTAATTTAGACTGAGACAGTATATCACAAATACAAAGAGTGTTGAGTCCCCTTTAAAGTTCAGGTACAAGTCAGTTCACTGACTTTTTTGATGTTTTCTTAGGAAAATGGCTTGAAGCTCTTAATTTTGAACTCTCAAAGGGCATTAGAAGAATTTAACTTTAAAATGTACAAAAATGTAATTTTTAAATATTTCAAATATTGTAATAAATATTGTATTGTGGACTTCATATTGCGATATTATCGTATCGTGAGATTTTGATATTGTTACATCCCTATTAACTAATGTTAAACACAACCTGTGATTTTAGTAATGCATTTGTAAATGCATATCAACTAATGCAGTTAACTAAAGTTAACAAAAAAAACTCTCACATGCTCATGCTCATCAAAATTACAGTCAAAACCGTAATATTGTGCAATATAATTGCAATTTAAAATAACTGTTTTGTATTTGCATACATTTTGAAATGGTTATTCAATTTGTGAAAACTGAGAGACATATTTGAATAGAAAGTTCAAAAGAACAACATTTTAAATATGAATCTTTTGTAACAATGCAAGTCTTTACTGTTAGTTTTTATCAGTTTAATTCCTCCTCTCTTAAAAATTAAATATATAAATAAATATTGATCCCAAACCTTTAAACAGTAGTGTATGTGTAATTTATGTGTATTCCAGAAAATGATTGCAGTTTTGGGAAAAAGCTCTCTGTTGCTTTGGAGAGCTTAGGAAGTGTCAAGCAAATCCTCTTTCCCTCACTAGTAAATCTCAAGACTTCATGGTCACCATATGCATTGATTTTGCTGTTGCACCTCCAGGCACCTTTAACCAGGTGCTGGATTTGTGATCCACTAAACCCATTTAGCAGCGCTGCAATCCTGGTGAAATATGGATGAGCTTTTTGCACCTCTCTGTAGATGGAGCGGCAGAGGCTGGAGAGGGAGAAACAATTGCGTGAGGAGGCAGAAAGAGCTCGTGATGAACTGGAGAGGAGATTGATTCAGTTACAGGACGAAGCTCACATGGCCAATGAGGCACTGGTGAGAAACTAAAACGTCACCCGCACTAAATATACTTTCTCTAATCGCTTCAGTGCTTGCTAAACCACACCAGCATCTATACTTGTACTCAGCCCTTGACGTGTGAGGCTCATACTGTTCTTGGTGATGTTGTGGTTTAGTACCTTACTTTATTTTCCTAAAAACTGTTCTGCAGCAGGTGTTTTGTCTGTTTTTGTTGTAACCCATTTTCATTATCACTGGCCAGTCAATCATTAACTTGGCTCTGCATCTAGGAATGTCAAATGTATTTGTACGATAATAGTAATAATCATAATAATGATAAAACTACATTAAAAAAAAGTTAATCAAGACAAATTTTGAAGTTGGCTTGAGAAAGCTGAAATAGGAAGTTTAAAATGTTTTAAAAGCTAGAAGTTTGAAGGTTTTCAGTTTGAAGTAGCTTTAAAGATTGGATAGATGGATAGATAGACAGATAAATAGATACATAGATAGAATGCTGTTAGCATGTTACTAGCACGCTTAGCAAGTTACTAGCATGATGTTAGCATGATTAGCATGTTACTTACCTGTTGTTAGCATCATTTGCAAGTTACTGGCATGTTGCTAGTATGATTCTAGCATGATTAGCAAGTTGTTAACATTTTTCTAGTATGGTTATCAAGTTGCTAGCATATTTCTAGCATGATTGGCAAGATAGGTAGATACATCCGTCAAAGTCTATGGGATTTTTTCCAATTTTAATCATCATTTTTAGGAAAACTGCAAGTCAGATTAGTTAGAAAAGATATAGCAACCTGAGTCAGATCAGTCTGAAGATCTAGGCTGAGTTTGGAGTTTATAGAGTTAAATCTCTAGGAGGCGTTAGCAGTCTGAAATTTTAGTCTCAGAAGTAGTAGTTTAAATAGCGTTTCAGTAAGTTGGCTTTCTCAAGCCAACTTAATTAGTATAATTATTATTATCAATAACATAAATCATGATAACTAATATTCTAAATAAAAATCTGAACATTTACAGATCAGCTACTTTAAGGTCCAAGTCAAATCTGCATTTATGGTTTTGTTTTTTGGGACACAACCCACCTAAGTATTAATAAACTTATTTTATTAGTGCATATAATAATGTTTGTAAGGCTGTATTTCTGTTTTATCTCTGTACTTTCACATGGCGTTTTAAGACTCAGTTTTCCATTCACATTCTGAGGGTGTTTTGGCTCTTGCAAACAAAAGAAATGTGGCTTTTAAACTGATAGAAGTGCGAGTACGGCTGATATACTGGATGCATTTCTAATAGTTCTCCATTCATACTCAGCATAATGGTAACTCAAATAATTTTCTGGCAGAGCTCAGACTAGAGCAGGTCTTATTATTTTTAATCAGAGTTTTTCATATCCTTGCTTGTCCTGAGTTCTCTTTCTCTTTCTCTCTCAAATATTTATGAGGTTTTTTCACTTTCCTTGCTGAAAGTAGACATGTTTTGAGAGATGTATTTCGGGAAGAAAAGACTGACCCAGTGGCACAATTTCTGACGTAAATGTGTTAGACTAGGCTTTATGTAACAGCTTCATTTTCAAATGATGTGGAAACATGTGAAACAGCAAAAGTAAAATCTTTATGGAATAATTCAGATTGCTTACAGTAGTAATAATGTTGCATTGGTTTAACATGTTGAACTTTTACAGTCTAATGCTGTTAATAAACAAGGGCATCAAATGAAGCATAATGATCAGTGTGCATCTGTGCAAAGCGTGTGGTCTCTCTGTTCTCAGTTACGCTCTGAGGAGACTGCAGATCTGTTGGCGGAGAAGGCACAAATCGCTGAGGAGGAGGCCAAGCTGTTGGCTCAGAAAGCGGCCGAGGCTGAACAGGAGATACAGCGTATTAAGGTTAGTGAGCGTTTGCCCACACCAGCTGCTCATAGAAGATCCTTTAGTAGCATTGAGGGACTAATCATGCTCTGAATTACTCTTTATAAAGGTGACAGCTATTCGCACTGAGGAGGAGAAGAGACTCATGGAACAGAAGATGCTAGAGGCTGAGATGCTTGCACTCAAGATGGCAGAAGAGTCTGAAAGGAGGTAACCTCTCTCTCTCTCGCTCACACATACACACACACACGCACATTTGTGCCCATATTTGGATGTGCTTTTAACATACCACCATGTCAAGCAGCCATCTGATAAGAGACATATTTAGTGTTTAAATAAAAATTTGTGGTGTGCTAATGTTTAAATAAGATCATTTAATTTAGTTTGACATTATTATTTTGTCATATTTTAAAACTCTATTCCATCTTTTAAATAGCCAAATGGGTGCTCATTTCTTTTTGAAAATAAAATTACATATAAAAATACATAAAATCAGGCTTTGACTATAAATTTTCAAATTTAAAACTCTTAAAAAATTAATTGAAATAATGCTGATGTTTTTTTTATCTGTCTCTCTCTAAAAAAAACAACTTTAAAACAAAATGTAAATGTAACTGAAATAAGTTTGTTGAATCATTAAAATAACTTCAACTAAAACTGAAATAATAGTAAATTAAAGCCGAACAGAAATCTTAAAAAATAACCAATGCAAATGTCAAAAGCGCTTAACATTGAATTTAAACTTTGAAAAAACGTATTAAAATTAAGCTTATTATTAAAATTAAAATGACTGTTAATATGAAAAACAATAGCTAATTCCAAATATGAATAAATATGATAATAGTACTAACGTAAACCTGAAAACGGCACTGCCACATCCTAGAGTGTGTGTGTATATATGTATATATGTATATATATGTGTATATATATATATATATATATACACATATATATATATATATATATACACACATAAAAAATTTTTTTTTTTTTTTTTCTTTGTTTGCTAAGCGACTAAACTAGTTCAAAAAAAGCATCGAACGCAAGTAATCATATTGTTTTATTGAACAAAACTTATACTTATGTATTATGAACAAATAGAGCCAACGTACATTACGCATTATAGCAAATGACTGTAGATGGCGCCTACAGCTGCACAATTAGGGCTGAAATCGCGACGCACACACGTAACCTACAAGCTTGCAAATAATTAAGCGCATATGTTAAACCTGCATCGCATATATTTATTTAATTGAATCATACTGTTTGTGAATAGCATCATGCTTTATTATAATTTTAAAAGAGTTTAATATATCATACAGCCTTGGAAAACGGTCTAATAATGCATTTTGTGAATTCACGTCTGAGGAAAGCGGCACTTCCGGTGTTTTGCTGGTTACTCGACATGGGTAAAATGCAACTGAGGATTTTTTAAAATTTAAGTACTTGAATTGAATCAAGGAATTGTGACAACCCTAGTTTATTCCGCTAAAGTCTATTAAAAATCAGTTTCGATTAAAACGATTTGGCTAAAAAGCAAGCAGATTTATTATTTAAATCTCAGTATGTGAACTTGCGTCATAAAAGACATCCCAGATCTTTCTCTCACAGCTGGATGTTTGCTGGTGGGCCCTCTTAAACCCATCTGCCAGGTCTTTACTTAGTATGTGGCACTCTGTTGATGTGCATTTTGGCATAGCTGTTTGATTTGGTGCCTGTGAAAGTCTCAATTTTCTGCTGATCTGAGCATCCATTTTTCCATTTCCAGCTGAATTTGTGCTTTGGAGATCCCAGCACTGTGTCCACTTCAAAGTGTTCAAACCTTGAGTGAGTAACCCATGTATCTATTCTCCACAGGGCAAAAGAGGCCGACCAGCTGAAACAAGACCTGCAGGAGGCAAGAGAATCGGAGCGCAAAGCCAAAAACAAACTACTGGAGATCACCAGCAAATCGGCGTACTCGGTAATCACCCGTCTCTTACCAAAGCGCTCCCCCATGGCGTTCTCCAACATCTCCACAGATGACGTTACATCAACACTTGTCATTCTTAATCATGCTGGAGTCTGAATCCAGTCTAATTTTATCTTTAAGAGGAAAAAGGTTTTAAACCCTGCACGGTTATGGGTTTTTACGCTGGTCTGATTTAGCCGCTTGGCCATTTGTCAATGTCAAGATAATTTATTTAAACAAAAGTTGCATCAGACAACCATTCCATTACTTGCAAGAAAACTTTCTCCTCTTGAGAGAGTGTTTTAGCCTTGCAATAACCACCTTAATGCAAGAATATTTATATTCATATTAAGCTGTCCAGCTTAAAAAATGGTTAGGTACCCCTCTAGGGTCCCAGGAATTGCATGACATGGTTGTAATGCTTTTTAGAATTGGATTACAAATGGGTTCGGAAACCACTAGTGAGAGATCACAGTTAACTTCCTCCATTAAATGCGTTGTGAATATCCGCCAGGTTCGAATGCACATGATGACTGAGTGCACTTCATATCTGATTCAAATGGACGACTATTGAGGGATTGTCCTAACCCTCGTATATGGATAATAGATACAATTGAGGTCAGAAAATTTGTATTTTTCTACATAAGTGTTCCCAGAGAGGACATTTTTCTACCTGGAAACCACATTTCAGTGCTATTACGATGAGTTCCCTAATTATTAGCCGAAGCACTTGGAAGCTGAGCTCTTCCGCTCGTTGAAAGCTTTGCGGATACTCTTGAAAATCCAACTGGCAGCTCAACCGCACATTTTATATGCACGGTAAGTTAAGGGGTGATTGGAGGTCAGCGTATCATTTCAAACATTAGCTCTCTCTATGGGTGGCTAATGTTAGATCTGTTCGACCACTTAAAAATCCAGAAGGAATTTCAAAGCATTGCCTCTGTCTGTGGTATTGATGTCTATACCGAGAATTTTTTTTTTCTTTGCCCTGAAGCTTCCTTTGGTCTTTTGACAAAATCCAACTAAGGGTGGCTAAGGCAAACCGGAGCTTGACTTTGTTTAGATAAGTCAACCTGCCTGAGGCGAATTAAGGCAGTTTTTCTGAATCTGATACTAGGTGCTTCAATTCCTAGTCACCGCACTGATCATCAGGTTAACCAGTCAAATGTTACAGTCTACAGCTTCTTTTACTTTCATGTTTAATATTGTGAAATGATGCTTTTCAAACAATTTCTATCATATCCACCTTTTTCTTCCTGTAAGAGTGAGTGTAGCCATTTTTAGCTGAACAAAACAAATCGTTTTGCTGCTTGATATTGCAAATTAGTGTCTTAGCATATTATTTTAATAGGGATGTAGCAATATCAAAATTCACGATAGAATATTTTTGCAATATTTAAAAAA
>NW_026127274.1:0-23125 GCF_022985175.1 Labeo rohita | reverse complement strand
AAGTGTCCTCAATACACTTGGCACATTCGTAATTTTACCAGTCTTCTTGCTACAACCCATGCCGGTTACAAAACCTACAGCCCCCGCTACCTGTCCCCAGATGGTTACTCATTTCAGATTGGTTTGTACATTAATGGTGTGACAGACAGCCCAAATAAAATGGCAGTCTACTTCCACTTGACATCTGGACCCTATGATGACAAACTCCAATGGCCATGTCCATGGCGACAGGCATCCATGGAGCTGATGGACCAGAATCCAGACATCCAACACCGCATGAACAACATTAGGATGATCACAACAGATCCACACAAGACCTCCACAGACTGTAAGATACAAAGTTAAAGATATTAACTTTAATGTGCTAAGTACAGATACTTGGTTACAGATTATGTAGAAATTAAAGTCAATAAAATATGTTTTATAAACAGTATCTTCTCTCTTTGTGCAGCCAAAGGTAATGTTGAGTATTTCTGGGACAATCCACGAAAAGTAGGCAGTCTAGTCACTGACTCAAATGGCAGTAAATACTACCGGGGACCAGGTTATGGTTACAAAAGTTACATCACACATGATCATCTGAAGAGTCGAAGCTTCATCAAAGGAGATGATGTCTTCCTCTTCTCCCTTAATGGTTTGTGAGCAGCATGTTTTTATTCCATACCAGAGAAATTCTTATGAAATATGATAAAAGTTTTAACTTTTAACTTCATGAATAGATGTGACTAGACTTTTGGAGTCGGAAATCAGAGACTTGCGATTAGAGGCTGATGATCGTAATGTGGAGAAGGAGCCAAAGAGACAGATGTGTATGTGTCCATATACCAGTTTTCTCCTCCTATATTTGATAATTGTACAATTATAAAATATAAAGTATGTACAGTAACTCCCATTAAACTGATTTTTTTTTTTTTTTCTTACAGAACCCCAGATGTCCATTTAAAAGGACAGTGGACTAAAAGATCCCCATGACATCATGCAGGAGCATCATGAAGCCTCAATTGAGAAAGAAAAAAAGTCTTTCCAGAATTTGCCAGATTGGCTTCATTACTGAGCTTGAGCTGCTGAATCATAACTTGCCTTTAAAATGTCAAAAAAAAAAAAAAAAACAAAAACAAAAAAAACAAAAAACAGCTTGTGTTCATTGCCTCCTTAAGATTAATTTCTTCCTCATTTGTAAGTCGCTTTGGATAAAACGTCTGCTAAATACATGTAAATGCAAAATAAAAGGAAAAAAAAAAATAAAGCACTTAATCAAAATAAGTACTCAACCATTAATGCTCACACAGTTTATTAGTGGTTTGTTATAGTCTGTAACAAAGTGCTGGCATATTATAAATAATTAGTTAGCCTGTTGAACCAGCTCAAACAAAATGGGCGAAAAAAGACCATGACAGAAAACAATTCTAGACCAGTCCATCATTGTAGCATAAGTAGTAGAGTAATAATGCAGAAAAAAATCACAGTATTGGCAGTAAGAGGACTCTGTTGTACCTGTCCTGACTGATGTCAGCCTTCTTCCTTTGACAGCTTTTCTGAGATGCTGGTCTGCTCTTCTGAGTTGGCTGAGCTTTCAACAACACCACCACCACATTTAAAGGGTTAGTTCACCCAGAAATGAAAATTAGCCCATTATTTATGGGCTAGAAACATAAATATAAACTGAACATAAATACATGGAACATAAATACAAACTGAAGAACTCATGGAATACAAAACTTGTAAAATTCCCAGAACAAAAAGGTTCTGAGAATATTCAATATCTGTATTTATTGTATTGTTTTACAATTATTTTATTTTCTTCAGGAATCTTAAAACTTTTTTTATTATTTTTTTTAATTGATATTTAGCAGATGTAATTCTTAAGGTCAGATCAAAATGTTATGACAACGCTTAAAGCCTAGTCCCAGACTAAAATGTAAGTCTGAGCTGTTTCACCTGAAAGAACTAATAACTAAAGAATCCTGCAAGCACTTTATTTTCCATCTTTACTCATACTGCACAAACAGTGGTTCAATAACACTTAATGTAACAGGGACTGATTAATGGAAATACAGATCCCACTGTCTTTTTTTCTTTTCTTCTAAAATTATATCCTATTCTTAAAATAAGAAATATTCCAATATATTGCCTTGCTTGCATTATGTGTCACAACATATGTGACCCTGGACCACAAAACCAGTCATATGTGTCAATTATACATCATCTGAAAGCTGAATAAATAAGCTTTCCATCAATGTATGGTTTAATGGATCAATATACTGAGAAAATCGCCTTTAAAGTTTTCCAAATTAAGTTCTTTGCATATTACTAATCAAAAATTAAGTTTCTATATATTTACAGTAGGAAATTTACAGAATATTTCATGGAACATGATCTTTAATTAATTTCCTAATGATTTTTGGCATAAAATTTAAAAATCTATAATTTTTTACCCATACAATGTATTTTTGGCTGTTGCTACAAATATACCCCAGCAATTTAAGACTGGTTTTGTGGTCCAGGGTCACATATCGTATCGCAACCCCTGTATCGTGATACATATCGTATCGCCAGATTCTTGACAATACACAGCCCTAGGGCCATGGTGGAACCAGGAATCCAGGGGGTCATGGTAGAACAGGTGGTCCAGGGGGCCTTGGCGGAGTGACATCTGTGGCCTTCGCCTTGGCCTTGGCACTCGGCGCGGCCCCTAAGGCTGGAGATATATAGAAATTTCGGGTTCCCTGGGCCTGACGTGGGAACAGCAGCCCTCTCTGGGCCAGATGTGGGAGCAGCAGCCTTCTCTGGGCTGGAGAGTATAGAGGCCAGCGAGTTTGAGAGTGCAGCGGCCGGTGGGCTTGACTGTGGAGCGACCGGCGGGCTGAATCGGGGGGCAGCCAGCGGGCTTGACTAGGGAGTGGCCATGGTTATTGAGGATTGAGAAGGAGCTCGGAACTGGAGACAAGAAAAGGGATGGTGAGATAAGTGCAGACCGGCACTTTTTATTTTGGACATACCAGTAGAGACCTGCGCAGGACTCATTTTTCATGCACAGATGAGATTTAGGCTACATGAAATAGTTCTGTAACATCTCCAGGCCCGGATCAAGTAATCTGGAGCACCGGCAGAATTTCCGGTGGGCGGCCTGTTTTTTGGCTGTTTTTGGAGGGTCAATACTGTCATGCCACTGGGGTGGAAATATGGATACCAGTGTTTAAGGCATCAAAGCAGTGTCCCGTATGAAATCTAGAACAAATGCCAAAAAATCAGTCTTTCTTTATTTCTTGATTTTTCTTTTTTTTTCAGTTTTACTGCGAGGACTTTCACATCTCCGTTCTGCCAGGATAATGGACTGGATGAACTTGATCTACTTGATCACTGCAGTAAACATCATGCCAATGACAGCACAAGTGTGGTCAGTCACCATTCATGTGTATTGATCATGTGGTTCAAATATCCAATCATGTGTTGAATTAAACTTACAGCACTTTCATTTGAAACATTAACTAGTTCCTTTCAGTTATATTTAATCCTGAAATGAATAATTCTTACCTGTAGCATAACCAAACTGATTTTCAAACTGTTTTGACAATTTTGAATCTTGATTACAGAACACTTCCCGATCTATTATTGGTTGAAAAAACAGATTGTCCCACCACAAACTCTCACTGCTGGTTGAGCCATTGTTGCAAAGTCAGACTGGGTGTGATGCTCATACACACACAGCAATGTTTTGATAGCTCTAAAAGTCACAGTGCTACACTTATACAACCTATAAATGGCTTGCTTATATGACCCTGGACCACAAACCAGCCATAAGGGTCTTTTTTTTTTTTTTTTTTTTTTTATTTGAGATTTATACTTCATCTGAAAGCTGAATAAATAAGCTTTCCAACTATTTGAAAATCTGGAATCTGAAAGGGTGCAAAAAAAAATCATTTTCCAAATGAAGTTCATAGCAATGCATATTACTAATCAAAAAATAAGTTTTGATATATTTACAGTAGGAAATGTACAAAATGTCTTCAAGGAATATGATCTTCACTTAATATCCTAATGATTTTTGGCATAAAAGAAAATACATATAATGTATAATACAGTGTATTGTTGGCTATTGCTACAAATATACCCGTGCTTCTTATGACTGGTCTTGTGGTCCAGGCTCACACATTTTAACATCCCCAAATTACACAGTTTGGAATGACTCAGTATTGCTGACTGCTACAGTATCAGCAACAGAGAAACAGAGAAACACTCAAGATTTTTTGTGTGCCCTCTGGCGCCCTCTAGGTGTGTCCAGTGTGTTTGCAGACACCCCACGGTGGTCCACAGTACTACAGCCGCAACTTCATTGGCCACCTCAACCTACACCATTGCTACCACCTGGATGATATAACTGTAAGTCATGTACATGTACATAAATCAAAAAACTTTGCCCCAGTAAATGTATATTCACACACATGTCAGTGTTTAACTGTAATCCTTTAATTCTCTGACCCACAGAATCTCAACCAAAGCGATGAGATGAACATTAAGCGTGCAATTCTAGCATCATACAGGGAAAATTTGTATAAACAGTTAAGAAATCAGTCCAAGATATGGTACACTGAAGATGTAATATTGAAGGATTTTACCAATGTTATGTAAAATACAATATGTGGTTGTAAAATTTAATGCAACAGACAATGATTGATTATTGATGTATTTTCATATGCTGTCTGATCTCAGGTATTGATCATGCCTTATCTGCCTTTATCTGCCAAAACTTTTAGCACTTTAGTTCTTCTTGCACTTTTTTTTCAGATACAAGGTTTAGCTGGTAATATGCACTTATGTTTGTGGCTATTTCTTTTGGAAAATGTTTGAACAACAACAACAAAAAAAAAGTGCAATAAAAGTTTTAATAAAACATTCTACTGTGGAAAAGATGTATGCAATTATAGAAATAGTTTACTCAAAAATTGACTGAAAATGTACTCACCCTCAGGCCACCCAAGATGTAGATAAGTTTGTTCCTTCATCAGAACAGGTTTGGAGAAATGTATTACATCAGCATTACATCAGTTGCTCACTAATGGATCCTCTGCAGTGAATGGGTGCTAACAGTCCAAATGGCTGATAAAAACATCACAGTTTGTTGTATTCCACATGGCTTCAGTCCATCAGTTAACATCTTTATTTTTATCCCCCCAAAATTTAAAAATAGCCCATTATTTACTCACCCTCAAGGCATCCTAGGTGTATATAACTTCTTTCTTTCAGACAAATGCAATCGGAATTATATTAAAAATTGTTCTGTCTCCTTCAAGCTTTATAATGGCAATAGGCAGGTGTTTCTCTTCATCAGTCCAAAACAAGTCCAATAAAGCGCATCCATCCATTATAAAAGTGCCTCACACGGCTTGCAAGAAAAATATTCATATTTAAAACGCAATAATCACTTTTCTCAATCTTGCGCTAACAGTTACACCGAAGCAGCTCCGGGCGGATGATGTATGACATCACCATTGTGCAGTGGAAAGAACAAAACAAAACAACAGTCACAAACTAGAAGTACCAAACAAGGATTTGTAAAGAAAAATGAGCTAAGATGAGACTGGTTTTCCTTTGCTAAATCAGGAAACTTGCTTCCTTTGCTCTTGTAAATAAATGTTGGTTTTTATGAAACTCACAGGTGCAAGCACAACGCCAACGTCCAACGTCATCCTCCCGGAGCTGCTTCCATGTACAACTGTGAGCGCAAGCTAGATTAAAGTGATTATTACATTTTAAATATGGATATTTTTCTTACAAAAATGCATCGATTCACTACAGGAGACCTTTATTTACCCCCCGTGAGGAACTTTTTATTATGGATGGATGCACTTTACTGGACTTGTTTTGGACTGATGAAAAGAAATACTGTTGATTTGGCCACTACTTATAAAGCTTGAAGGAGCCAGAACAATTTTTAATATAATTCTGATTGCATTCGTCTGAAAATAATATGAAAATAAAGCTTACAAACTATTACCAAGAATAACTTTGTGCATGTCATGAATCTGGTCGGTGATCTTCGGTCCGCTCACCACCAGAGGTCGCGCTTGCTCTTTCACATCACACAGACTGTTGCACCGCACCCCAGACTACTTCTCCCATCACCCATCGTGCTATATAAGCTCTGGACTTTCCCCCTGTCACTCACAGAGTATTGTGGTGTTTTGGATTGTTGTATGTGTTCCCTGTGTTTAGCTTTCTCGCCTGGTCTTCTCGTTTCATCTGTCTCGCAGCCTACCTCTTGGACTTCTCGCTTGTTTCATGGATCACCCATTCGCTTTTCCCCCCTGGATTACGTTCAGCAGCTGATCAACCCACGCCTACTTCTCGGACTATTCTTGTGTCAAGAATATTCTTGCGCTCCTATATACCTGTTTGCTGTTGTCTGCCTGTTCGATCATGTCTTTGTCTCACCCTACAAATAAAAGCTTGCGTTTGGACCCGCTCGCCTCTCGTCTCCCAATTCACGTTACAGTGCATATCAGGTGATTACCTTTCATGGTTGATTCTGGCACTACAAGATCAGTGATTAGAACATGTAAATTGACAACACCATCTAGAATGAGTGGCAACTACAGTCAGGTCCGTATTTATTTGAACACTGACACAATTCTCATAATTTTGGCTCTGTATGCAACTACAATAGATTTAACATGAAACAATCAGGATAAAATTTGTTCAAGGGGTTGAACAAAAATATAACATCACCAGAAAATGGTTTCCTCCTTTGTTACAACCATTTTTATAAACAGACCCCCATTTTCAGTGGGTCTTTCTGCCTTTAGTTTTGTCTTTAAATAAATGCATAATCATAAATCAAATGTCTGAATTTTTGCAGAATATTACACCTTTTTACCATCAAAAACTCCTGGGTTGCTTTTGCTGTATGTTTTTGGTCATTGTCCATTGTCAGTGGAGCGCCACCCAATCAACTATTTGCATGACACACTTCAGAATTCATCCGGCTGCTTCTGTCTTATCATCAATAAACACCAGTAACCCAGTGCCACTGGAAGCTATGCTTTGGATCATGAGCTGTTCCAAGCCTTCTCCATACTTTTTTCTTCCCATCATTCTGGTACAAGCTGTTCTTAATTTCAGCCATCCAAAGAATGCTTTTCCAGAGGTGTTTGGGTTTTTTAGATGTTTTTTTAGCAAAGTCTAATCTGGCCTTTTTTTGCAACTTGTGGTGAACCCTCTGTATTTGCTCTTGTGAAGTCTTCTCTTGATTGTAGAGTTTGACAGTGACACGGCTACCTCCTGGAAAGCGTTCTTCACTTGGCTGGATGTTGTGAAAGTCTTTTTCTTTACCATGGAGAGAACCATCCAATCATACTCTACTGTTGTCCTTTGTGAATGTCCAGGTCTTTTTATGCTGCCGAGCTCACCAGTGTTTTCTTTTTTTTTTTTGTTTTCAGAATGTACTAAACTGTTGATGTGGCCACTCCAAATGTTCCTGCTTTGATGGATTTATTTTGTTTTTGAAGCCTAACAATTGTCTGTTTTACTTTTAGCTTATTAAAGAGCTGTAATTCTTTATTATTACTGTGCTTATTCTTAATGTGCTTATGGCCTTGCATTCTGAATGTGATAAGAAATGTTGTCATGACATTTTGTTATCATGTGTCACACCAAATGATAAAGTATGTGGAGTTGCCCAAAAATTATGATTTCACAGATTTAAATGGTATTCCACCATGGGTGACTAAGCCCCCGAGATTTAGTACTAGTTAAAGTTCAACTGATCCTCTAACTTCTAGTAAGATGCTTTGCATTAAGTACTTACTCAGCCCTATAGGGGAAATAGACAGATACCCTAAAAGGAGACATGTGTTGAGTATGCATTATGTGTTACGGTTGCTGGTGCTGGATGGAAGACAGGATACAATGTACGAAACAAATCTTATTTTAATTACTTTCAAGAGGAACAGGCAGGAACACCGAGCCATATCCACACACACTGAAACTCAAATCAACAATAAAGACCAACAGGGAACTCATAACAAAGACAGATTTATAAAGGCTAACTAATAATGACAGACAGGTGAACCAGATAACGTTAACAAGGACTAAACCAAAGTAGACAGATCGACGGGGGGAGACAATGGGAGAAACCAAGAATACAAACAGACAGAACTGTGACATTATGATTGGATGATATAGAAACATCCTGGTCTGATTAGGATATAAATACTTAGTTGAAGTGTTCCTCTTTGTCACACATTCTGCAGATGCTCTGTATGATTGCTCTTGCAAGAATAAACCCTGTTCTATAATACTCTCATGAAAAGAGTAATCATTTTTCCATAACAAGGGTGAGTAAATCTTCAGCAAATTTTAATTTTGGGTGAAATGTTTCTTTAAACTCCTTCTAACTCTTAGCCAAATCATTACTTTTATAATATCTAATAATATCAAGTTGACCATAAGAAATCATATACTATCGGATACAAGCTTGTATTATTGCAGACTAAACTCTTTTGTTCTATAAATTGGTTAATACACAATGCACTGAAGAGAACGGCTCAGACTGGAGTTCTCATGGCGTCTCTCCATACATTGCTGATTCTGTGCGTATGCACCACAGCGCTGTGTTTGGTGAGTGTAGAATTCAGTGTCATAGAAACAATGACTTTGTGATCATGTGTTGATTAATATTGTGCTAAACAAAAGCAAATTATCATATTTTAGAGCAAAACTAAAACCGCTGATGTTATATTATAATGTAATGACCTTGTTCAAGACTGAATGAGTTTTATGATGATATAGTTTGTGAGTATTTCATAATAGAAGGTTATACAATAAACAAAGCTTGCACTGTAATAGTTTGTTGATGTAAATGGCAACTTTGACACTTACCACTCAAATGTTTCCTTTCAAAGCCAAAATCTTCACTCATAGGTGAGTCATAACAATCACATAATTTTAATATAACAATGTATTCAATAATCACATTTTTCGTTTTTAAATGATTTGATATATTATGCTCTGAATTTGACCTTTTTAAATTAATTCATTATTTATTTATTTCTGTGGGAAATCCAGAGATTGACGTGGATGATGGAAAAGACTGGGATATTTTTGATATAAATCAAGGTTTGTGGAAACATTAATATCATATCTTAAATCTGTAGCATAATTTTTATAACACTTTATTAACTGCTGTCCTGTTCAACAGCGGCAGGACTTCACCTGGTGGAAGGAGATATTCTGATACAGGAGGTCAGTGTTTTCTTTGAGCAAATTCTTATGCCACTTTCCACAAACAGGGACTGAATCTAGGCCTGAAAAATAATACATTTTTTTTAAGACATTCTTAACCTTTAGAAAATGACAACATTATCATCAGGAGGTCAAACTAATGTGTAAATACAGTAAAGTTTCAAGCAGTAAACATCACAAACATCAAAATAATAAAACTTTATTAAATATAATAAATCCATATTTAACAGGGAGAAGACAGAAACACTATTCTGGATGAAAAGTATCGTTGGCCGACCAGTGTGCCGTACGTCCTTGACAGCAGCCTTGGTCTGTGAATATATAATAGATTCAGTTGAATTTATGCTTTGACCTGTATCTGACATTCTAAATACAACTTAATAATTGCTTTAAATTGCTCACTCACTGCCTTTCTGTTTTACTTGCTCTTTTTTTTTTCTTTTGACAGAAATCAATGCCAAAGGTGTGATACTGAAAGCATTTGAGGAATTCAGACTCAAGACCTGTATTGACTTCAAACCCCGATGTAGAGAGAGAAACTACATTTTCATATTTAAAGACAAAGGGTGAGAAAACTTTACATGACACACAATTAAGCTTATAAACTCACTTCACACACTGCATAATAATCTAAATTCTATTCACATTTGTCAACTTTTTTTTTTTTTTTTTTTTTTTTTTTTTTTTTTTTTTTTTTTTTTTTCAAATAAAAACTCAAATCCGCCAACCTCCATCACACTGTCTGTCACTCGATCCGGTTTCTCCACAAACTACATTTCCCAGAATCCCTCCAGGCTCACACTGGTCTCACCAGCCACAGTCACTCGTTCCCAATCACCAGCCTTCTAATTGGACTCCCCTGATACCACTTACCTGCACACATATAAGCACATGCACTCCACTCAGTCAGCAGCTGGTCTCGAGGTCTCAACGTTGGGATTACCTGCCTGTCTCTACTTACCTTCCTGGACGGATCGATGCAAGGATTTATGGAAACGAACTTAAAAAGATTATTTGAGAGATAAGACTTTGAGTTTACATCAAATAAACATTGTGATCAAAACTAACCACGTCTTTGCCTTTCTCAACTGTGACAGAAGACCAGCCCAAACGAAAGAGGATTTACTTCCACAGATTAGAGTTCATAATGACCGGAATCATTACTAAGCGGTAGTGGGCTGAGGATCGGCTGTGCAATCTACGTCAGGGTGGTCACTGCCTGGAGAAGTACGCGGCGGAATTCATCGAGCGATCCCCATCAGGTGGGCTGGCCCGACGCCTCGTTATGTCCGTTTTTTTTAGATGGGACTGAACGAGAATACTATTCGCTGCAGTTTTCCTGTGTGTGATTTCTCTTTAATTGAATTAATCAATCTCATTCTATATTTGAATGGCTCTAACTTTGAAGTCGAAGAGGGGAAAAAAGAATGAGTGCCAGTCTCATCCTGTCCCTTTTAAATCTTACGTCACCTTGGCAGCTCACCCTATGCCGAGATCTTCCACATGCCGGGCCACTGACCGTGGTCACCCCTATCCTTCCAAGATTTTCTCTGGTCACAAATTGGGGCCCAACAGCGCTAACCTGGGGGCAAAGCTGGCGGACCCAGCAATCACTTCCATCCGATCAGCACTGAAATCCGCTGCCCGTCCTCTGAAACCAGTCTCTCTAACATCAGGCCCGCAGGTCATCGAGCACCCTACCATGCTGAACACTGAGCACTCCAGTGTGCCAGTCACCGAACCACCAGACACGTCAACCTTCCGGTACCCAGGCATGTCTGATGCCCCGGTCGAGATGGCTGCCAAGCCCGAGTCCCCTGCCAAGATGGCCGCCAAGTTCAAATCCATGACCGAGATGGTCCCCAAGCCGGAGCGCCTGGCCGAGATGGCCGCCCAGCCGGAGCACCCGGCCGAGATGGCCACCCAGCCAGAGCAGAGAAGGCTATCTCGCCTGAATCCAGTTTCCTCGTCACGGCCAGGAGTGCCGTTCCATGCGCTAACAAATCCAGTTCCCTCACCACGGCCAGGAGTGCCGTTCCATGCGCTAACGAATCCAGTTCCCTTGTCACGGCCAGGAGTGCCGTTCCTGAGTCAAGTCAAGTTGCAGCTGTGTTTCCTGAGTCAAGTCAAGCTACAGCTGTTGTTCCCAGGTCCAGTCAAGCTTCACAAGCCAAGTCAAGTCACAGCTGGTCTCTACGAATCAAGTCAAGTCACTGCTGGTCTTCACGAGCCAAGTCGAGTTACAGCTGGTCTCTACAAATCAAGTCGAGTTATAGCCAGTCTCCACGAACCAAGTCAAGCCACAGCCAATCTTCATGTTCCAGAGTTAACTCAAGATACAGCTGTTGTTCCAGAGTCAAGTCAAGAGCACCCTCCGATATCCGCTCCACAAGAGTGCCCTCCAGTGACTGAGCACCCTCCGATATCCACTCCTCAAGTACGCCTTCCTGTGCCTGCTCCTCAAGAGCATCCTCCAGAGCCCACTCCTCCTGAGCGCCCTCCAGAGCCTGGTCCTCCTGAACATCTTCCAGTGTCCTATCCTCCAGGACGCCCTCCTGAAAGCACAGCACCACCCTGGCTCCCTGAAAGGCCAACGTCACCCTGGCTCCTTGTAAGGCCGGTGCAATCCTTCATCTACGACTGGGCTCCTTTAGGCGCAGGGTCGCGCCTTCCGGGAGGGGGAGGTAATGTCACAAATCCGCCAGCCTCCATCACACTGTCCGTCACTTGATCCTGTTTCTCCATGAACTACATTTCCCAGAATCCCTCCAGGCTCACACCGGTCTCACCAGCCACAGTCACTCGTTCCCAATCACCAGCCTTCTAATTGGATTCACCTGATACCACTTACCTGCACACATATAAGCACATGCACTCCACTCAATCAGCAGCTGGTCTTGAGGTCTCAGCGTTGGGATTACCTACCTGTCTCTACTTGCCTTCCTGGACGGATCGATGCAAGGATTTCTGGAAACGAACTTGAAAGGATTATTTGAGAGATAAGACTTTGAACCTTATACTGCTTTATGCTTCCACCTTATGGATATTCATTACCCTTCATTTGTTTATGTTGGAAGTCCTTGAGTTTACGTCAAATAAACATTGTAATCAAAACTAACCACGTCTTTGCCTTTCTCAACTGTGACACTAACCAAATAATTTTTTAATCTTAGTTTTTAAATTCCCATGAACTCAGAATTGACTCAGATTTTTTTTAACTATTAATATGTTAACCTTAAGGTTAATTACACTGTAAAAAGTTTCCACCAGTTTCAAATTCAGCAGCTGCCTTAAAATTCAAATTTAAAAAATTTAAATCAACTTAAAAGTACAAGTAACATCAACTCATAAATTAAATCAACATAAAAGTACAAGTCATTTTAACTCATTTTATTGTAGTGAGTTGAAATGACTTGTAGTTTGAAGTTGATTTAACTTAAAATTTGAAGGCAGCTGTTGACCTTAAGTTTTTAAGTTGAAACTGGTGAAAACCTTTTATAGTGTATAAACTAGTGTGCTCTAAAGCAATGGCATTCACATTCACATTTAGAAGATAAAAGCATTCAAAACTTAGTCTCTAACTTTCACCAATATAAATCAACGACTTTGATGACATCACACTGCACTTTAGCTTCTCATCAAACTTTCTGTCCTATCAAATGCTCTCTAGAATCTGAAGCGTCCCGCCCACTCATAGACATGTCTATATGTCCCTGTACCAAATCACACCCTAAACCCTCGCAGTCTTCCTTTGAGTCAACACATTTGTGACATAATTCCACATTGACTGTCAGTAGAAGTCTGCTGTGGAGCTCGCTTCTAGTGATGGGAAGATCAGATCATTGTACAGATCATTTCAGATAAGTAATCTCCTTCATCAAAATAAATAAATCTATTTTTTTCATTTTGTTTATTTCAGCAGAAGATAAAATGTTGCATGTTAATAGCCAAGTTCCACAACACATACACAATATTTCAAATGAGATTGTTAATAAAACTATAATGCAACCAAGGCCAAATTCTGCGAAACAGAAATGATTAATTCATTGTTTCAGGTTGTGCAGTCTTTTAGTTTCTTTCACCTCCCAGGGTGTGTTTCCCGTACAATGAGGTAATTCGCTAATTAACCACCATAGTAAGATGCATTGTTGTGGAAAAAAACTAACTAGTTACGACTGTTTACCAAACACAGTCGCACCTTCGTTGTTTGAACCACATTAGTCCAACAACATAGAGCCATTGTTAATGACATCACATGCATGTGAACGTATAAATGTTAAGAATTAACTGGTCACAAATCACACCCTAAACTCTTGCAGTCAAAAATCCACACTTTTGTGATGTAATGTGGCCCTGCCTGTCGGGCAGAAGTCTGCTGCGGAGCTCAGATTTTTTTGTAATGTATAATAAAACTATATAAGTTACATATACAACATAATATATTATTGTATAATTACCATAGAATATATAATGATATGCAGTTTACATCGCCTTCACTGAATAAAAAATTGAATAAAAACAGAGCAAAGCAAAAACACAATGATACAAATTCTTTATTCATCATTTTGTAGATGCAGAGTTTAAAAACTTGTTGAATTTTATGTAGGAAAGGTACACTGCCATCTTGTTCTGACCAAAGTGACTTCAGTGCACCTGATGTCGTAATGACGACTTGTGAACTCGTAAGTACGAACATCCCAGGACAACCTGAACGCAGCATTAGACATGCACATGGCAGCCTTTGTAAGTCTGCAAGACTGCAATTGCACATGAAGTGTGCCGTTTGTAACAGGGCCTAAGGGGCAGTCACAGGATGAACGAATGACTTGACCTGAAGACTCTAGAGGTGAACTAATCATTTCTGTTTCCTGTAAAGAACCAATTGGATGTTGCACATGTGCGGTCAACTCAATGTTCCCGAGTCATATTAAAGATTGCCTAAAATTAAACTAATTGTTCATGAACGACACATCACTACTTGCTTCAGTGCGGGCTCAGCAGAAGTGCGCATCGAGGGCCATAGTGGCCACAAAGGGGGTGTTTGCGAGCACCTTTCTGAAAGCTACAATGACGAATGGGAGACCCTGAGGTCTCGTGGACTTAAGCCAGGCTAATACCTCACGAGTTTTAAAATCCTAACTGATTATGAAATCTGGTTGCAGCACACCCATAAGGAGAATCTTTGCAGATTATCTTCTCTCAAATCTTAAACATGCACACACTACAAGATATGAAGACGTGGCACATCACACACTACAAGATATTAATAAGGTTATCATGCCAGAGCGATCGCCTCACATGATCTCACGCAGCAGACTGTCATTGATATTTCAGCAGCTAATGTTTACATATGTTAGCCAGCGTAGTATCTTTCTACACTCACCCGGTATGTTAAAAACTATGGCAATTCCAACCCAGTACTTCTCTTTCGACCTTACAGTTGTGATACATTGTTGTATCACAACTGTTTCCTAAACATGGTCACACCTCCATCCTTTGGAGCACTTTAGTTGATCAATATAGGGCCAAAATGTTAATGACATCACATGCATATGGTGGAGTAATAACTAATGCTATTTAAATGATTAGAGATCCTGCTGCTGAATTGCACATGGCACCTGATAATTAATTTCATTTTGTTCTCTTTATTTGATGTTTGATTCATTGCAGGTTCCCTCTTATGTCATACTCTGGGGTTCCCTTAGGCATTTATGCACATGCGCTATTAAAAAACGGCACTTATAGAGGATGTGCAAAATTAAATAGATAAAATGGATTTTTTATTTAGATTGAATGAAAGATAAAGATTGTACTGCATGTTAGCTTGCTTATTGTGTCCAAGAGCAGAAATTATTTAAGCCCATGTCTTACTAACAAGAAACTACGCTTAACCACAGGTCGAGAGCTGTAGTTCCACATAAGTTTGCCACGCTGTCTCTAAATGTCCGTTTGAACTATGGTTTTGGAAAACACAGAATCGCTGACAGTAACGACAGAACTTGCGAACATAGTGTGACGAGTCAGCTGCCTCCCCCCTAACTGTCAGCTTCACCCCGTCGGTAATCGCCGCCCTTCACCAGGCTCCCGACGGGAGTGGGCGTGTGGGAGGAGGAGGGGCGCTGAAACATCCAGGTCTGGCGGACCCCGGCGGGGAGCAAGTGCGGCCACCGGACTCCGCCCCTTACCTGGACCCTTCCCTTCTGAACACTGCCCCTTCTTCACGGATTCGTTCACGCCAAGGACACCAGATCCCCCTTTTATTTTGGACACTTTTTTACCCTTTTTGGACACTTTCTGTTTATTGTTTAATAAAAGCCTCTCCGAGGCCTGACGTCACGCCCACTGTGTCTGTCGCTTTGCTCCGCACCCGTGACAATAGTTGGCTAACAATGCTTTTGGGAAACACACTTGTTTTTGTTTTTCAACAGCTGCCGTAAAGTAGGCTACTTCATATAGCTGTCGTCATTCCGATGGCTATAAAACATGTTTGCTATGATCAGGGTGGCCCCGATTTGTGTGCGAGCAGGGGTGCATTTCCCAAAAGCATTGTTTGGCAACTATGGACACAAGTTCCATCATTACCAACACAGCTCAACAATTCGGTATTTCCTGAAACCATAGTTAAAACGAACTTCACAAACAGCGTCGCAAACTTGCGTTGTTGGAACTACAGCTCTCAACCTGTGGTTAGAAGCATATTTTCTTGTTAGTAAGACATATGGGCTCAAGAAATTATGCTTTTGGACACAATAAGCAAGCTAACATGCAGTACAAATAATAAAGCGAAACATAAAGCGAAATGACAGGGAACAAAAATAGTAAATTAGTCATCAGGTGCCATGTTCAATATATACATACATACATACATATTAGAGATTTCTAAGCAGTTAAATAGCAGAAGTTATCACTCCACCACAGCTTGTGACGTCATTAACTAATGTGGTTCAAACGACGAAATGGAAAACAGTCGTGACCAGCTAGTTCGGTTCAGAAAGTGTAAATATTATTCTAGGTGTTGATGTCATTTCAACTGAAACAGGATAACAGGGTGGGACACATCGAGAAGCCCTAGACCTTTTTAAAATAGCCAGTAGTGTTTTATATATAGCATGGCTTGGGCCAGAGCTGTTGAGCTCAGTAAAGACGCATTTGACAGCAGCGAATGACAGCCACAGTCTAATTGATTACCCCTTTAGATTCAATATGAAACTGTTACTAAAGCAAAACAGCAATTATAATGATGCTGAGGATGTGATGAGGAAGTGTGGCACTTCAAGACACATCAGTGGATCTTTAATTGTTTAAATGTATTAAATAATATTTTTAGGCAAATAAACATGTTAGACCTTTTCAGGCATGTGCAAACATTGGGACTTTTATTGCATTTTACTGACTGTATCTAAAAGGTTTACATTTTAACAAAGGGAATTTCAGGGTGATGAAAAGGTGATGTTTTTCTTTTCCATCAGCTGTTACTCATATGTGGGGAATCATCACATGGGGAAACAGAAGTTGTCAATTGGTAAAAACTGTGACCATTTAGGAATTGTGGAGCATGAGTTTCTGCATGCGCTGGGTTTTTGGCACGAGCAGTCCAGATTTGACAGAGACGACTACGTCACCATAGTGTGGAACCAGATTAAAGCGGGTAATTACTGAATTCTTAAAAACATGCCTCAAAAATAACATCATTCTGTCTTACCAAACTCCTAAAATCTTTTGTATATATATATACTGATATTAAATGCAAACACATTTGTTCATTAACTGTTTCACGGTTTGTTTCTCACAAAGGTGACAAGAACAACTTCATTTTACACAATGATACAGTGTCAAGCTCTTTTGGCCTGCCCTATGATTACAGTTCAGTCATGCACTATAGGAAGACTGCCTTTAGCAAAACCGGTGAGCCAACCATCGTTACCAAGACACCAGAATTCTTGGATGTGATTGGTCAACGCTTGGAGTTTAGTGACAGTGACCTCCTTAAGCTGAACCGGCTATACAATTGTAGTAAGTTTATGATTAAGCACTCTCTGTGGAAGACTTGTTGAACTTGACTCAATAATCATATTTATAAATGTATTGACATTAATTTGACTGATAAGATAAAGACTACAACTACAAAAGTCAACTACTTGGCTTCTCTCACTCATCTTGTCCTAAACATTTTTCATAATTCTTCCAGCTTCAGCCTTAACTTTTCTGGACTCTTGCCACTTTGAGGAGCCAAATATCTGTGGTATGATCCAGGGTAAATGTGGAAATGCCAAGTGGGCTCGTGTACAAAGAGTAAAGGGTGGTCCACAGACAGACTACACCAACCTGGGTCGATGTCAAGGTATGAACACCCCTAACCACAAAAGCAGGGTTCAACCCAACCCAAATGCATTCATTTACAATGAGCCATTTTGAGCCACATGACCACTAACAATAAAACTTCATGCAAGTGAGTTAAGAGAATTTCACAACTGTTTTCATTTATATACCATCATGCTCAGTAGCCCCGCCCATTGTGAAATCTCATTGGCCCAAAATCCATATAAACGCAAATATCTTTGGTTGTGATGCATCCAGAGTCCAGATATTTGTCACTGTTGCTTCAATGCCATTTACAAATTTTCTTCTGTGGGCTCATGGGATAGTAAGGTGGTAAGGCCATTACCAATATACAGTAGGCAATGAGCAAACAAATAACAGACAGGAACTTAAATTAAGGGACAAGGATTGATTCAAATAAAGCAGTATTGTCAACCAAATACATGAACATAGAAATCCTGGGTTTGCAAAATGGAGGGAAGCCAAAAAAAAAAAGGAGCCAGGGTGTTTTCATGTCTTTACAACATGAATCAAAATATAGAGAGAGAAGTATAAAGAGATATGTCAAACTTACAGTCACTCTCTCAGCAGCTATATTAGAAACTCTCTCGTAAATCACAGAATTGACCATTATTTGTATTTATTTGCCAAGGTAATTTAACAGAAAGTGTTATAAACATACATTATTATATGATAATTATAGGTCTTACTGCATCATACATAGACTCTCTGAAATGGGATGGTGTCATTTGGAAGACTAGAAGTCTATTTGTTTAATTTTGTTTAATTTCTGTTATACCACCACCGTGTAAAAAGTTGAATAATTTATAGCCCATAAACCTGCATTGCTGATAACTCTTTTATGATGTTATGGTGGCATTTTGGTTTTCATGATAAAAACATTTTACTGATACTGTAAGGAAATATTCTTTTGGCCTTTTGTTTAATTTCTTGTCAAGGACTGCTATAAGACATACAAAATGATCTTTAAACTCTTTATTAGATTTTGGTCAAAGTGAATTTTACTGATACTGTAAGAAACTGGCTTAAAATCTTGTCCTGCTATAAGACATCATCTAATAAAGTTTATACGTCTCCAGGTGCTGGGTTCTTCATGCATTTCAGCACAGCCACAGGTACCCAAGGTGGCAAGGCTTACCTGGAAAGTCGCCTCTTTTACCCCAAAAGACGCTCCCAATGCCTGCAGTTCTATCACTACAACAGTGGGGGTGCCGATGATCAGCTAAACATCTGGGTGCGTGAATACACCACTAAAAACCCCAAAGGAGCCCTGAGACTCATTCAGAAGATCAGTGGTAATAAATATTAATGTTTAAAACACTGATAGATAAATTCTTAGGCTATGGATAACTTTTACTTGCACTGTTTAGGTGGACACCAAGGCTCCTGGGAACTATACCATGTTACGCTAAATGTCTCTAATAAATTCAGAGTGGTGTTTGAAGGAGTTAAAGGAAGAAAACCATCAAAGGGTGGTCTTTCTCTGGATGATGTCAACCTCTCAGAGACCAAGTGTCCTCAATACACTTGGCGCATTCGTAATTTTACCAGTCTTCTGGCTACAACCCCGACCGGTTCCAAAACCTACAGCCCCCGCTACCTGTCCCCAGATGGTTACTCATTTCAGATTGGTTTGTACATTAATGGTAAGACAGACAGCCCAAATAAAATGGCAATCTACTTCCACTTGACCTCTGGACCCTATGATGACAAACTCCAATGGCCGTGTCCATGGCGACAGGCATCCATGGAGCTGATGGACCAGAATCCAGACATCCAACACCGCATGAACAACATTAGGATGATCACAACAGATCCAACCATGAACTTCACTGACTGTAAGATACAAACTTACAGATATTAAGCATTTTTATGAGCCATTAATGCTGATGTGCTAAGTACAGATACTTAGTTACATCATTAAAACAATAAATAATTAATAAAAGTCAATAAAATATGTTTTATAAACAGTATCTTCTCTCTTTGTGCAGCCAAGGGTAATGTTAAGTATTTCTGGGACAACCCACAAAAAGTAGGCAGTCTAGTCACTGACTCAAATGGCACTAAATACTACCGGGGACCAGGTGACAGTACCATAAGTTACATCACACATGATCGTCTGAAGAGTCAAAGCTTCATCAAAGGAAATGATGCCATTTTCCTCTTTTCCCTTGAAGGTTTGTGAGCAGCATGTTTTTATTCCATACCAGTGAAATTCTTATGAAATATGCCAAAATTCTTAACTTTTAACTTCATGAATAGATGTGACTAGACTTTTGGAGTCAGAATCAGAGACTTGCAATTAGAGACTGATGACCATGATGCGGAGGAGGAGCCAAAGAGACAGATGTGTATGTATCCATATACCAGTTTTCTCCTCCCATATTTAATAATTGTAAATTATAAAGTGTAAATGCATGTACAGTAACTCTTATCAAACTGAATGCTCTCTTACAGAACCCCAAATGTCCATTTAAAAGGACAGTGGACTAAAAGATCCCCATGTCATCATGCAGGAGCATCATGAAGCCTCAATCATTCCAGAATTTGCCAGATTGTGTCTTCATTACTGAGCTTGAGCTACTGAATCATAACTTGCCTTTAAAAATTTCTCTGGTCCAAAAAAAAAAAAAAAAAAAAAAAAAAAAAAAACAAAAAAGCTGATAAAACTACTGTGCTATTCTCAAGAAACATATGACTAGCATTGCCTCTTGTGATGAATTGCTTCTTGTATTCCTCATGTGTAAGTCACTTTGGATAAAGCATCTGCTCAATGAATAAATGTAAATGCAAAATAAAAGGAAAAAAAAAAATAATAAAGCACTTAATCAAAATAAGTACTCAACTATTAATGCTCACAGTTTAATAGTGGTTTGTCTGTAACAAAGTGCTGGCATATTATAAATAATTGTAATGTAGTTAACAGTCCTGAATTGCAAAAGATGCAGCTTTCAATTGGCACTCATATAGATTAAGAAAGACTACATTCTCTGAGCCCATGACCTGGTTGTCATCCTGCGTGCGCTCCAGCAGAAGGTTAACCTTGTTCTGGTTGTTGTTCAGGAACATGACAGAATTTTTTTTTACACCAGTCCATCATTGTAGCACAAGTAGTAGAGGAATAGTGCAGAAAAATTCACAATATTGGCAGTAAGAGCCAGGTTGTACCGGTCCTGGCTGATGTCAGCCTTCTTCCTGTCTGCTTCTCTGAGATACTAGTCTGCTCTTCTGACTTGGCTGAACTGTCAACAACAACACCAACACCACATTTAAGATAACATTCATATTATAATGGCACTTCATATATTCAAAATATCAATGTAGAGAAATAAAACTACTATACTGGTTAAACTGAGTTTAAGACAGCAGTGGACAAAACCTGCATTGATTAAGCATAGCTCACTGAGAAGTTAAAGTGAATGAGTTGACCTCCTGTTGTCATCTTCTGTGAAATTGTAAGGATCAGAGTCTTCTCCTTCTTGGCTCATTTCCACATCAACATCTTTAGAGATGCGAGAATGCTTCCTGCAGACAAAGTCAGCTCTCACCTGCCACTTCAAACACTCAATTTTACTGTAGCATCAACCTTATGAAAGAAAAATAATGACAAATGTCTTTGAAACAAAAAGCATGCTGAATTTATATAGATACAGAAAATCTGTGAAAATAAAGAAACCCAAAAAAATCAAAATATAATGAAAATTTACCCATACAAGATGTAGATGAGTTTTGTTCTTCATCAGAACAGATTTGGAGAAATTTAGCATTGCATCACATGCTCACCAGTGGATCCTCTGCAGTGAATGGGTTCTGTCAGAATGAGAGTCCAAACAGCTGATAAAAACATCATCTTGTGTGAAAAGCTGTGTGTCTGTAAGAAACAAATCCATCAAGACACTTTTAACTTAAAACCATTGCATCTGTTTAAAATAACGTATGTATAATCAATCCATAACATTGCTTTCTCTAGTGAAAAGGTCGTCTCATCTGAATCTGGGTGAGAAAATGCAAAGATCAAACAGTTGAAAACAGTCCAGAACAGTTCTAAACAAATACTGTTTCATGGGTTATCAGCTGTTTGGACTCTCACTCTGATGGCACCCATTCACTGCAGAGAATCCATTGGTGAGCAAGTGATGTAATGCTAAATTTCTCCAAATGTTTAGATGAAGAAACAAAATCTTAAGCAAATTTTCACTTTTAGGTAAACTGTTCCTTTAAACTCCTTTTAAGTCTTAGCCAAGTCATTATCAATAACTGCTTTTATCAACTATAAAATATCTCGGTGACTATTACTGTAATAAATCATATCCTATCAGGTACAGGCTCTTATCAATTGCAGACTAAGCTCTTTTGTTCTATAAACTGGTTAACACACAATGCACTGATGTTTTGAAGAGAACTGCTCAGAGTGTTTGAGATCACAGCGCTGTGTTTGGTAAGTGTAAAATTCAGAGGTTTGGAATCATGCGTTGGTTAATATTGTGCTAAACAAAAGCAAATGATCATATTTTAGAGCAAAACTAACACAGCTGTTATATTAAAATGTAATGACTTTGATCAAGACTGAATAAGTTTTATAAATGAAATTTTTATTGTTTCTTGGTTATTTCATAATAGCAGGTTATACAATATGAATGGTTGCACTGTAATAGTTTGTTGATGTAAATGGGCACCTTTGACACTTACGACTCAAATGTTTTCTTTCAAAGCCAACATCTTCACTCACAGGTAAGTGAAACAATCACATAATTTCAATAAAACAATGTATTCAATAATCACAATCGTTTTTTAATGATTTTATATACTATGCTCTGAATGTAACTTTTTTTTGGTAGGCAATACAGAGATTGATGTGGATAATGGAAAAGACCAGGATATATTTGATGTTAATGAAGGTTTGTTGAAACATTCATATCACGTCTTAAATCTGTAGCAGAATTTCTATTTTTCTTTAACTGCTGTTTTGTTCAACAGAGGCAGGACTTCATCTGGTGGAAGGGGACATTCTGATGAAGGACGTCAGTGTTTTTCAGTGGTTTACATTTAACAAATTCTCATGCAACTTTCCACAAATAGGGCCTGAATCTCTGAGCCTGATACATAATAAAATATATACTGCATGTATGTTTAGGACATTCTCAACCTTCAGACAAAATCAACTAAATCAATAAAATAAAATAAAATATAAAATAAAATTAAATAAATCCATGTTTGGTTTATATTCAACAGGAAGAAGAGAGAAACTCTATTCTGGGTGAACAGTATCACTGGCCGACCACTGTGCCATATCTCTTAGACAGCAGCCTTGGTCTGTGAATATATAATAATAATTGATTTAATTGATTTTATGTTTTGACCTGAATCTGACATTTTAATTCTAACTTAATATATGTTTTTTTTTTTTTTTTTTTTTTTTTTTTTTTATATAGAAATCAATGCCAAAGGTGTGATACTGAAAGCACTGGAGCAATACAGACTCAAGACCTGTATTGACTTTAAACCCTGGGGCAGAGAGCCAAACTACATTTCCGTATTTAAAGGC
>NW_026127273.1:0-26156 GCF_022985175.1 Labeo rohita | reverse complement strand
AATGACCTGTATGAGATCTGAAAATATCAAATTACTAACAAAAACTGAAGCAGCAGGCCGGGATTTGATGAGGAAACCCAGAGCAATCAGAGTTCAGATCATGACTGGAATCTCAATCACTGAAAGGACCCAGATAAACACACGTTCAGCATACACAGCAAAATCCCCAGTGTTAATTTAACACTCTGAGTGTGGACACACATAAACACTGAAGCAGTGTTGCAGTTAACGAGATAATTAGGTGATTAACGAAGTGATGATTGATCATTATTGAAGACACCTGATGTTAACAAGCAGAATCACCAAAGGAGAAAACGTACTCGGTTACTATCGTAACCTCGGTTCCCTGAGATACGGGAACGAGTACTGCGTCGTTAGACGCTATGGGAAAAAGTCCTTTTTTCTCCTTGACTGAAGCCTTTTTCATAAACGCAGTGCAACTGCACGGCCATTGGATCGTGCAGAGAAACGAAACGAGCCAATGACTCGGCAGCGGTGCTGCACGAGCCTATGGCGAAGATGCCCGCCGAAGCCCGCCAGAAGGGGCGGGGTCAATGGCTATATAAGCGGCCGCTTCGCCATAGGGAATCAGGTTACTTCGACTGAAGCGACGATTATGTCGTGCAGCGACATGGTATGGCCCGTAACGCAGTACTCGTTCCCGTATCTCAGGGAACCGAGGTTACGATAGTAACCGAGTACGTTCCCTTTCGATACTACACTCGTACTGCGTCGTTAGATGCTATGGGAACTGGTCCATAAACGCCATGCCATGGAGAGAACGACCGAACCCGTACTTAGACCCAACGGCCCTAGTGACGAGTAGAACAAGGTCTGGTCGAGAATCGCTCTCCTGTGATTACTCATGCAGAAAGGATTCCCGCCTGTAGGGCGGGGATGTCTAGGCTGTAGAACCTAGTAAATATGGACGGCGAGGCCCAGCCGGCCGCCGCACAGATTTCTGCCATGGATACACCACTAGACCACGCCCAGGAAGAGCTGAGCCGACGTGAGCTCACCTAACTCCGAGCGCTGAGATCCTCTACCCCGCTGTTTCTTCTTCACAGGCTCCTGTGAAGAAGGAAACGGGAGGGCGCGAGGGGCGGAGTCGCGTTCTGAAAAGAACGCTATCCGTGAGCGCAGAGAGGAGAGACTCATATCCCCGCAATGGGGACAATCCGTCTCTTTGAGTGCTGCCTCCGCATGGGGAAGCCCCAAGCAGGAGACGCACTCACCGTGATTGTCGGCAGCATGCAAGGGGGCCTTGCATGCACGACAAAAACGGCGCGGCATTTGAAACAACGCCTTATTTGCTCTTTTAGCGCGAGAAAATCGCCGGATGGCGGCAGGGGAGGATGCGTTGCAGCCGGCGTCAGCGGGCGGCGAGTCAGCTGCAGAATCACTCCGCTTGCAGGTGCTTGTCACGGCGAGTAGGCTTCTTTCTTGTAAGCGAAGAACCGTCGCTGAAGGAGAAGAAATCTGATTCCCTATGGCGAAGCGGCCGCTTATATAGCCATTGACCCCGCCCCTTCTGGCGGGCTTCGGCGGGCATCTTCGCCATAGGCTCGTGCAGCACCGCTGCCGAGTCATTGGCTCGTTTCGTTTCTCTGCACGATCCAATGGCCGCGCAGTTGCACTGCGTTTATGAAAAAGGCTTCAGTCAAGGAGAAAAAAGGACTTTTTCCCATAGCGTCTAACGACGCAGTACGAGTGTAGTATCGAAAGGGAACCAACATTTTTAAACAACCATTATAGTGGTCAGTGTTTGCATTAGTTGGGCTCTTGACCCTTAAATCTTTAATAGGGGAGACTGGGTATAGTTGAAACACAGGGAGAGTTGTAACACTACCAATTCCATGAATCAGGGATAAGATAGGGGTCATGTGTCATTTTGAATTTCCTCAGGTTTCCTTAACAATCACACGTGGAGATTTTCCAGTCAGTCTTGCAATCTCTCCAGAAGCTACAACAGAAAATCAAATTCTGAGGTAAGAAAGTAAAAAAAAATAACAAGATAAAATTTTGTTTAGTACCTCTACCATTGTAGATGATGTTGTATGAGTTATATCAGGTCAAACTGTAGTTTCTCTAGTAAAGAATGGTGTATCAACCTCCTGCTAATTTCAAAGCACCATGCTAATACAGCCAGCTAAACAATGGGTGACAGTGGCGGGGTAGGTTGAAACACGTATTTTGAAAGTGTTACAACCATCCCCTTATATACAACTTAGAACATTTTTGTGATTTTATTAATTCTACAGAATGCCTAGAAAATGGGTGAGAAAAACAAATCGAGGAGTCGATGCCAATGTTTTAAAAACAGCAGCAGAGGAAGTAAGGAAAGGAATGTCTGTCAGGGCAGTGGCAAAATCCAAAGGATTCTGCCATGTCACCTTGAACAGATATTGGCGAAAATCTAAGGAAATGAAAGACCAGGGATCGAGGGACCTTCCTCGTGTAGGATACTGCAGTCCTCACCAGGTCTTCAACAGGGAGCAGGAGGAGACTTTGTCACAGTATATAAGCCAGGCAGCCGATATATACTATGGGCTAACTCCACGTGAGGTGAGCATGATGGATAAGCGTCTTGAGAACAGGGTAGAAAAGGCAAGATTCAAGTCCTCTTAATTTCTATAGGACCTTTCATGCAAACTCAATTTAATGTTTGTGAATGATGAATAAAATATTTAAAATCAGATAAAAGTTAAATAAATACTAACACATACATTTAGACAATTTCTAAAAAATGTGTCTCCCTACTCAGACATTGTGTTATGATTTCTTTTAGATCAGAAAGTTTGCCTATCAACTCTCGGTGGAATATAACATACCCCATCCACAAACCTGGGATGAGAAAAAAATGGCGGGGCCTGATTGGTTTACCTCATTTATGAAGCGGAACCCCAGACTTTCAGTGAGGAGTCCCCAGGCAACTAGCCTTTCAAGAGCCACCAGTTTCAATCGTGCTAATGTGGAACTCTTCTTCAGTCGACTGGGGGAGGTGATTGAAAAAAACGGGTTCGATGGCAGTGATATATGGAATGTCGATGAAACCGGTGTGACAACTGTCCAGGCACCATCCCGAGTCGTAGCACGCCAGGGTGTGAAGCAGGTCGGTGCCATGACGTCGGGGGAGAGGGGCACACTTGTTTCCATTGCATATGCTGTGCCCGGCCCCACTCCAGCTCACCTGCCGCCCGGCCCCACTCCAGCTCACCTGCCGCCCGGCTCCTCTCCAGCTCACCTGCCGCCTGGCCCCACTCCAGCCATGCATGGTGTCAACCTGCACTCCGATGAGATGCCAAGCACTTCGGGGTCCATCGTAGGTCAGTTGTTCAGTCCATCACTCATTAGGCCATTTCCAAAAGCAGGCCCAAGGAAAGAGACAGGTAGGGGAAGGAAGAAGAGGCTCTCAGAAATCCTCACGATACACCAGTGAAGCTGGCATTGGAAGAGGAGGAGCGTTGAAAAGGGAAAAACATCAGAAAAAAAATCTTGGGGAGTGAGAAAAGCAAGAAGGTAAAGAAACCTGCCAGAAAAAGGGTGAGGGCTGATAACTCCTCTTCAGAAGAGGAAGATTTCTGTGTCGTCTGCATGGAACCATTTAGAAATTCAAGGAAGTGTGGGTCAAGTGTGTTTTATGTAGCTTTTGGGCCCACCAGGCATGCACTCCAGGCCTGACCAATTTCATTTGTCAGCATTGTGACTCTGATTAACAGAGTCAATTTGTTTTGTTTGGCATTTGTTTGTTCTTGTCACCATTGTGACTTAAAATGCATTTAATTTGTTAGTTGTTGTCACCATTGTGACTTACAATAACAATGCATTTCATTTGTTTGCTCTTGTCACCATTGTGACAGATAAAGAATGCAGTTCATTTGTTCATTCTGTGGAATGGGGGTAAATATGTTTATTAATTTGCTCTCACTCACACACACACGTACACACACTTACACACACACACACACACACACACACACACACACATATGAATATGCACGTAAAGACATGCACACACAAACACACATGTGCATGCACAAACACACAATATGCACATACACTTCCAATATTCACATGTATTGTTGCAGTCATTCATTTACAATAAAACTGTTGTTGTGGCATATCACTTGTAGTACCCTTAGTTTTTGTGCATTTTGTCTACCTGTTACAACTTACCCCAGTATGTGTTACAACCTACCCCTAGGGTTTACTGGCTCATAATACTGATGATAAAAAAAAAAAAAAACTTACAGAACTGTTAGGAAAGCAAAATTCGCCTGATTGTCCATGAGCTGTCAGATAGATGAATATTGTGTCATTTCCTTCACTGTGTGACACAAAAAAAGAGAAAACATTTATATCTTTCATTATCATTTAAACACCCCCCCCAAAAAAAAAAGCCCAGTGTTAAAGGAACTCTCACTGGAGTTTATTTGAGTCCATAATCAAAGTGTTAAAATGGACACTGAGGCAGTGTTGAAGTGAATGAGGTAATTAAGTGATTACACTCTAAAAAAACGCTGGGTTAAAATAACCCAAATTGGGTTATTTTGGTAACCCAACGCTGGGTCAAATATGGACAAACCCAGCGTTGGGTTATTTTAACCCAACTTGTTGGGTTAAATCTTTGACCCAACACTTTGGGTTGTTTTATTTACCTAGACTATTGACAAAAAATACTACGTTGCTGGTTGAAAACAAACCTGAAATATTTAATAATAAAGAAAATAAACAATAATCAAAGAGAATTACTTAAGACAACAAAAAAGAGACAAAATGAATTTATAAAAGGCTATTTTAATGCAAAATAAAAAATACAATTTGCATTAATAAATGTTAAAATATACATGTGCACTCAAAAAAATATTTCAGCCCTTAACTTAATTTAATTACGTACAAAATTTCCATGCATTTAGATTACATAGTTTTAACTTAAACAAATCAATTAAACTTAATGTGATTCAAATGCATCAGTCTTACGTAAATGAAACAGGTAAAGTTGATGTAATATTTCCCAGTGTTAAACAAACCCTGCTCAGTGTTCATGTGTTTCCACACTACAGAGTGTTCAAGTAGCATTGACACAGTGTTGGAGTTAAGGAGATCATTATGTCATGATTGACCAATAATGATCAACACCTGCTGTTTACAAGCAGAATCACAGAAGGAAAGAGAAACACAGGAATCAGCCACAGCCAAAGAGAAAATGAACTTAAATAAATAAAGACATTAAATCTCTGATTAAACAACTCCACAAACAACATTACAGTTTGACTTGATTTCTGTCATATATCCACAAATATTATTTCAGAACATCTAAACAGAGGTTTAGATGTTTTATTTAAAAAAAGGTTTCATTTGACCTCACCATCATGGCGAACAGGGTTTACTTTAGTTAGGCTCTTGACCCTTGACTTTCTTAGTATAGTTTTTTTGGTCTTTGGTTGTTGTAATTGTGTTTGTAGAGCACGTTTGTTATAGTGCAAAAAAAAAAAAGGCCCTTATTAAGTGTTCTTGGTTAATTATTATTGATATTGCAATCATCATCCAGTGGCCTGATTTACTGATATCGTTCAGTGGTTTACATGTAAGTTTCATGACATTTACAGTAGCTGTATGAATTGTTACTATTGCTACTTTAAGATCTCCAGTATTACTTAGACACACACACACACATCAAGAATCAGCATATGAATCTCAACAATGGTGACATTCAACAGCTGCATGCTGGGAGTCATGGGTGAGTTTTATAATCTGCTGTTACCCAGCATGCAGCTGTTGAATGTCACCATTGTTGAGATTCATATGCTGATTCTTGATGTCTGTGTGTGTCAAACTGATGCCGGAGATTTCAAGGTGTAGTGCATATGATGAACAGCCATAATAGTTCATACACCTGTTATAAATTATGAAAATAATAGACTAACCACTGCATGACATCAGTGCGTCATGCCACTGGATGATAATGAATTAACAAACAATAAAAATTAACCAAAAACACGTAATCAGACTTCTTTTTGGCTTTTTTATTTTGCTGTAATAAATATGTTTCATACACATAATTACAGCAGCCAAAAAAGTTAAAATAAAAAAATCAAAAGTCAAGAGCCCAACTAAAGTAAACCCTGTTCGCCATGATGGTGAGGTCAACTGAAACTTTAAAAAAAATAAAAAAAATAAAACATCTAAACCTCTGTTTAGATGTTCTCAAATAATATTTGTGGATATATGACAGAAATCAAGTCAATCTGTAATGTTGTTTGTGGAGTTGTTTAATCAGAGATTTAATGTCTTCATTTATTTAAGTTCATTTTATCTTTGGCTGTGTCTGATTCCTGTGTTTCTCTTTCCTTCTGTGATTCTGCTTGTAAACAGCAGGTGTTCATCATTATTGGTCAATCATGACATAATGGTCTCCTTAACTCCAACACTGTGTCAATGCTACTTGAACACTCTGTAGTGTGGAAACACATGAACACTGAGCAGGGTTTGTTTAACACTGGGAAATATTACATCAACTTTACCTGTTTCATTTACGTAAGACTGATGCATTTGAATCACGTTAAGTTTAATTGATTTGTTTAAATTAAAACTATGTAATCCAAATGCATGCAACTTTTGTACGTAATTGAATTAAGTTAAGGGCTGAAATATTTTTTTGAGTGTGAGGCGATTCAAAATGGCCGCGAAGGTAGCGCTTGGCTCGTCGAGTAGGGGGAGTGGCTTACTCTCTTAACTGTCACTTGATTGGATAAAATCAGTAACCCAATGTTGGGTTACACAAAAACAACCCAACACTGAGCAAAACAACCCAACTAAATGACCCAACAGGCTTAACCCAGCAGTTGGGTTAAAAAAACAACCCAACATTTTTTAGAGTGTATTATTGTCAGACATCAGCAAAAGTTCTTACTGCGAATTAACAGAGATTCAGGTTGATGTTTTATTGGTCAAAAAAAATGATGCCACCATCATGGAGGTTGGTGTTTGCTGTAGTTGTAAAATAATAATTTGCTTCTGAGCTGTTGATTTTTTTAATAAGTGTCTTTTTGGTTTATTAATTGAGCTTTATCAACAACTAAATAACCAAAAACAAATAAATGCGTACATATATATATATATATATATATATATATATAGACACACACATATTTACACACACACACACACACAAAATACTGTAATGCCTAAATGATGAAGAGTTTCAACTCAAGCTTTTAGACATGAACACTTATCATACGATCCACAACAGTGGTAATAATAAATATTCATACTGCAGTGCATGATGGGAGTTTTGTACTATGGTGTTATCCAGCATGCATTGCAGTGTGTTTTGTTGATTGTCACCAGTGTTGAGATTCATATGCTGATTCTTGATGTCTGTGTGCGTCTATATAATACATTTAAAAATCGTTAAATAAAGAAAAGTAAATGAAGAATTAAAAATGCATAACTCACTATATAAAATGTTGGCTGCAGCATTTTATTTTCATACTGTAGTTTCACAGGATTAGTGAAAAGTACAAAATCTAATAATGTTAGGTTAACGATAATGTAAGTTAAAAATGCAAGTATCAAGAAGCCAGCTAATGCAAACACTGACCACTATAATTTTGACAAAAAATGTGATTTTCTCCTTTTTTGATTCTGCTTGCGAACATCAGGTGTCTTCTATAATGGTCAAACATCACTTAATTAATGACTAATTATCTCATTAACTTTAACTCTGCTTCAGTGTTAATTTAACACTGGGCTTTTGCTGTGCAGCCACTATGTGGCCTATGTGCCACTAAGTGCATGGCAATCAAGGGGGGGACACTAAAATATCAAAAGTGCAAAGTAGACACCCATCCACACAGACACACACACACAGAAATGAAGTGGCAAGAATGCAACAGAGCAAATTTTGAGAATATGTGAAATAAAATCAATAATTTAAAAAAAAAAGTGTAATATAGTAATATATACATTTTGTTCTTTTTTTTACTGGTTAATGATTGTGTTTGCTGTTATGTTTGTTTATGTTTGCTGTTAAATCATAATTGTTTTCTTTTGAAGTTTTATTACATTTATTTATTGAAAAAAAAAACAATTAATAACAGAATGTTTGTATAAATTGTTTCGAATTATCGCTACCCATTCCTTATTTTAATTATTGAATAATGAGTAACAAAAAAGCTTTCCATGTGTTGCCTTTCTAGCTAAATTGTAATGTTTGATTGTAATTATAATGCAAAACCTAATACTTATCTAAACAAAGATATCAAAACCTTGACAAAAACAGTCCATAGAATGTCTCAATATGTATCTAAATGCAAAACCTAATTAAAAATAGGAAATTCAGTCTAAAAAAACAAGGGGAATGCAAAACCATATATATATTTATATAGGGAGCTATACAGAAGATTACACAATATTACATTTTTTTTATTAACGCCACCAGATGGCACAATTCTTGCTTAAAAAATTCATTTTAAATGTGTTCACTCTATTTTAATGTGAATACTGCGTTTATTAAAAAATAATAAATATGTACATACATAAAAATATATTCTAATGAAAAAAAAAATAGCTCATTAAAACTGCATAAATGTTGCTGTCAGGGAGTCACAGTCACTAGCCCCGACACACATCAAACCCCAATCACCTGATTACTGATCACCCGCACCTGCTAACACTCATCAAGATCCCTATATTACTGCACTCCTCTCATTACCTCGTGTCCGGTCTACAGTTTGCTTTGTAGAACTTTACCTGTCTCTTCACCTGACTACTTACCTGTCTTTACTTACCTTAGATGCTTCAATGCTCCTTAGATCCCGTTCCTCCATGTTCCCGATCCGCCTCGAGCAACCTGCAAGAGACAAAGACTTGTTATTACCAGCAAAGCCACCCAGAACTGTCTGTTGTGTTTTATACTCTCCTCTAGTTAACCTCTCCATTCGCCATCTGCTCAACTGTCAATAAATATCCCCATTTGAGTACTTGCCTCTGTGTTTCTGGTTTACGTTGTGACAGTGGCATAGTGTCGTAAAATGCCCTCAAAATTCTAAATGATAATCAAAAAATATTGAGCAAAAATGTATTATATTGATTTTCCAGAAAAACAAAAAAAGTTTTATTTCAAGGTTTCTCTCACTTTTTACTGTGAATGAGCCAAATGTGACCCCTAAACGAAGAGAGCCAGAGGGTAAATTTTACTCTAATTGTTTAATGTTTCAGCTCAACAACAATCTCTGTGATATGTTGTCCATTGAGAGAAGTATCACAGCTGCATATCACTCTCAAACCAATGGCCTGGATGAAAAAAACATAAAGCAGCAAGTTTATTTTTTATTCTAACTTTTAGTAGAGCTTTATGACACAGGCTTGTTTTGTTACATCACATACCACTTTGATTTCAGAAAAAGGAACTCTTGCTTTTAACTATGGATAATTATTACACCGTAAAAAACAACCTATAGAATCTACTCAATAAAATGAGGTAAACTGAGGTAACAATTTACACTCAGTTTGTTTGGGTAGATTCTATCCTATATGTCTGAGTAAAGAATACCTGAATTTATCAGCTAAGACAAACTAAAAAAAAGTAGGTAAAGTCTACACAGCAAAAGGCCCAGTGTTAAATGAACTCTCCCAGGAGTTTGAGTCCATACTCAAGAGTATTCAAATTATTAAAGACGCCTGATGTTAATAAGCAGAATCACCAAAAGGAGAAAATCTAATTGTGTAAGTCACCATTATAGTGGTCAGTGTTAGCATTAGTTTAGCTCTTTACCAGTAACTTCTTAATATTAGATTTCGTTTGGGTGTTGTAATTGAGTTATAACAGTCAGACAAACCAGAAGAAATAAGATTTTGTGGTTTTGAATATGCTTTGACAAAGTCATGAAGTAGCGGTCAGAATAAGTGAGTTGTATTTTGTTTATGTTGGTTTAATCAGACAGGTGTTTCTGAAATTTATTTGACCAGAAAAAATATAATATATTTTTAGATTTAGACACACAGACATCAACAATCAGCATGAGAATCACAACAATGGTGACCAACAAAAACGTATGTTGTAGCCAATCAAAACTCATCCATATCTCCCATCATGCATTGTGGCATGAATAAATTATGAGCTGATGATTTCCATGATGTTTAGAGTTGATCTGTTTCTGGATATGCTGTTTGTCACCATTTTTGAGATTCATATGCTGATTCATGATGTCTGTGTGTGCCTAAAAGAACAGCTTTTGAAAGTTTTTTTTTTGATCGGAGGAGCTTGTAAGTCGTCCATTCAAAATTAAAAAATAAAAATTCAGGCTTTATCATTTTTTTTCTGCTGTGAAACCACAAGGCAGTTGTAATAAATAAAGGATATAGAACTCTAAATGGTTTCAGTGGCTCAAATTAAGTTTATTTTAAAACAGAATTATCACCACTGCATGACTTTTGCTCTTTGGCTTGTCTGGCTAGTTTAACTAAACAGTTGAACAAAAGCTAATATTAAAAAGCTACGGGTCAAGAGCCCAACTAATGCTGACCACTATAATGGTGACATAAACATTTTGGTGTCTTCAATAATTTTCAATCATCACTCAATGAATCACTTAATTACCTCATTAACTTTAACACTGCTTCAGTGTTCATTTTAACACTCAAATAAACTCCCGCGAGAGAACATTTAACACTGGGCTTTTTGCTGTGTAGACTTTACCTACTTTTTTTTAGTTTTTTCATAGCTGTTAAATTCAGGTATTCTTTACTCAGACATATAGGATAAAATCTACCCAAACAAACTGAGTGTAAATTGTTACCTCAGTTTACCTCATTTTATTGAGTAGATTCTATAGGTTGTTTTATTCACAAAAATTGTATTTCTATTTTATCACTGTATACAGTATATTATATTCTACATAATATCAGTGGCTACGTTTACATGCACACATTTTGGTTCAGTCGGATTAAATTCTGTTTGATGAATCGGACTGTAGTGTTTACATGAACGCTAAATAAAGTAATTGTGTTGATGTGCGTGTTTATATGTCACAAGTTTTAAATCTGAATACATTTTTGTTAAAATGACCGATTAATACAATCAGTTTAAAAGGTTTAAAATGTCTTTTTCTGGATGGTTAAAATAAAACGAAATTGCATTTTTAAGAGAAAAAGAAAGAACGCGTAGGCCTATAACGTTAAGTTGCAATTTGCATTCAGAAAGACCTGGTGTCGATGTGAAATATGTACAATACACTATAAACACAGGTTAGGCTATTTTAGTTTCCCTCACTCCACAAAAAAAAATCCTTTCAATTTAACAGTAAAGGAAAACAATGTAAAAAGCGATACACTATATTTACTCAAAATTGTGTCAACAGATTACAAGCAATATTATTATTTAAATTTAAACGTAAGAATGAATTAGAACTTGTTTAGTAGAATTATGACGTCACCTTTTTTACAAATTCATTTTGGTTACATGGAGATGATACAGGCATCATGTTCAACAGCTTGTGTTTTCAGGCCCCCAAAACAGAGTTGTTGAAGACACCTGATGTTAACAAACACAATCACTGAAGGAGAAAATCATTTTTATCTCACCATTACAGTGGTCAGTGTTTGCGTTAGTTGTGCTCTGGACACTTGACTTTTAAACATTAGATATTGTTTGTTTACTGTAATTGAGTTATATCAACTAGACAAACAAAAGATGGTTGTGTGGTGTTGATTATGTTTTAAACTCTTCATTTGACCTGAATCTGTGTATTACATTATTGATTACAGCATACTATGGTTGTACAGGATTAAGATAGGAATTATCTGCATAATCAAAGATTGTTAAATGCTCTTTCAATTAAAATATAAAAGGAAAAAAGCTTACATTTAAGCACACATACATTAAGAATCAGCATGAGAACTTCAACAATGGTGACCATCCAAAAGCATGTTGCAGTGCATTCTGGGTGCCACCAATTAAAACTCATCCATGGCTCCCATCAAGCAGTGCAGCATAAATTATGATCTGAATCGTCTAATCACCGTTGTTGAGATTCATATGCTGATTCTTGATGTCACTGTGTGCCTGAATAGCTACATGTTCTCCACCACGTTTTTGATCAGAAAAAAAATTAAGAAACTCCTCAGTTTATATTGAATATTCCCATCTGTAATCAGTCTAAACCAAATTCAGCACTTAGGCTCTAAACTAGTTAAAATCAAATGTTGATTATGTTAAAACATAACCAACACCACCCAATCATCTTTTCTTTTTAGCAGCCAAACAACACTTAATGTTTAAAAAGTCAAGTGTCCAGAGCCCAACTAAAGCAAACACTGACCACTGTAATGGTAACATAAAATGATTTTCATCTTCAGTGATTCTCTTTGTTTTAGGGACCTGAAAACACAAGCTTTTGAACTGTATCATCTCCATATAAACAACAATAAATGTGAATTTGTGAAAAAGGTGACGTCATGTGCATGTGTATTATGTTTTTGAAGGATGTTTCTTGATCGCCAACTACTGGCCTGGCATGCATAACAGTATTCATTAGCATAGTGCTTTTTTTTTGTTTCTAATTAAACCAATATTTTTGTTTACATTTTACTTAATTTTTTTTGTGCAATTTTACTCATTTTAAATGGCTAATTTGTAAGCAGTACTGTAATCACGCGTTTTGTTGTAATAATGCAGGGAACCACTCGTTATGAATCTCCTAAGTCTGACATTCTCAGAAATATGTCACGTTTTTTTCATCTGAAACATGCTGCTATTTGGGCTATAACCTAAGGAGACTCAAATAATGCAGAAACACTCATGAAGCAAGCAAAACATGCGCAACGCGCTCAAGTACAGTACAGCCTAGCGCATTTCACACAGACTGCTAGTTTCACTTTTGCCGTACAGTCGTGTCTGCTTAAGGGTGAAAATAAATGATGTTTATAGTGAATGCCTCTATAAGTTTTGTTTATGAATTTGTTTTAATCCAAATGATGCGTGTGCTAAGTGAGCGAACATCAATAAAGATCACGCAACAAAAGTGCGCGCTCTCACTCTCTCTTTGTCACTCTCTCTCTCTCTACTGTTAAATAACTTGTGCATTGCTGTACTTACTTGTTTTTGACATATCCGACCAAACTACAAACTTTCCAGTGATCTTTCCGTGCATCTTCGCCGCCGCACGCTCAATCCACTCTGTGCTTTGCGTATCAGCTCACGTGCATCAGCTATACAAGCATTGATACTGAATGTTTAACATTATATTACTTGCATACATATACTTTGTAGAAATCCTTCATCTCTAATGACTCCATTCTACTGTCTGTTGTTCTGTTGTGGGTCTTTCTTTGCCTGAATACGCACTTGTCACATGATGTGTGATATCGGCATTTGGTATTTGGGGCATTAAGGAGTACAAATACAGGAGCTCAGTATCGGGCCCAATACCGATACCAGTATCGGTATTGGTGCATCCCTACTCTTTTATCGCTCGATAAGTAAGTATCTACTCATTGAGTATGTGGTTTCGAACACAGTCTGTCTCTTGTTGCGTATTGAACTGTGTAACCTGCTGTTGGTGAGTTTGTGTGTTTGTTCATTACTTTTGATTACTTCTTAAAACCTTCATAAAGCCTGCACTTGGGTTCATCACAGCACACCTTTCATTGAACTGCTTGTTACAATTTCCAACTTCTTGCTCAATAACAAAATGCATCAGAAAACTGAAGTGGAAATTGCAAACACTGCATTTATGCTTCAGGGCAGCATTTAAACATTTTTCTTTAATGTGAAATTAAATGTTCGGTGTATGTGACAGCTCTAAAATTAGTCATCCGAGAATGATGCAGCAAATGTCCCATCATATTCCTCATTTCTTCTTCTTCTTTAATTTCAGTCACACCCACAACAACATTGCTGACTCTGACTGTACTTAAGGCAGCTGTTTCTATTACCTCTGCTCTATAACACGAGAGCAGCTTCACACCATGTTTGTTCTGGGTCTGTTCACATGTATCGTGCTGAGTGCATTCAGTGCTCAGGCAAAAGTGGTCCTGAGCTTTGATGAGTGTAAAGGGTTCTTCTACAAAGACAAAGAACCAGAAGGACTGGATCAGAATGCCAAGAAAATCTGTCAGATGCTTGATTATGATAACTACTATTACGCTTCACTGTACTCCGTTCATCACAGGATCCCTCTCTACAGCGCCTACACATTTGACCCTGACTGCTCAAACACTGCTGGAAGAACAGAAAACTGGCACATCGAGCCACAGGTAAACATGTGCTTCACTCAGCCTACAAAAGGCTTTCATTAACAATTTACACTCTATTTCTTAACTAACAATGCATTTAATTGAAAAAAGTATTTTATCAAAGTGATTAAAAAAACACCATCAAACTAACCAATCTAGCATTATATTTCTTCTGTAGATTTCCCAACCTGAATCCCGAACTGATCATATGGTCAATGAGAGGGACTCTGATAAAAACATTATTAAAAAATATCAAGCCATCAGCAGCGACTACAGCAACTCTGGATATGATCGTGGACTCCTGAACCCCAACAGCTTTCATTGTGAAGAAGGTCGTAAAGCAACTTTCACACTGACCAATGTTGCACCTATAGATGCAGGCTTTAACCGTATCCACTGGAAGAACTGGGAGAATGCGCTGAGGAGTTTCTTAAGAAGCAAGCTTGACAGTGATGGTGGTTCTGCAGCAGTCTACACTGTCACAGGTACAGTACCTGGTGACGATGCACAGATACCACAGCGGGGAACCTCTGAAGACCCAGAAAGAGTGACGGTGCCCTCTCACATCTGGACAGCCGTCTGTTATAAACACCAACTTAATGACTCAAAGTCATTTTCCTTCGGTTATATTGGGAAAAACCAGCCGGAAGGTGACATAAGCCTGATGAGCATCTCAGACCTGGATGATCAACTCAGCAGACTCTATAGTAAGCTGTTAAAAACTCCTCAGTTAATTAGGATGTTTGTTGATAATTGTTTTGATGACAGTAAAAAATTAAATGAAATTAAGGGTGTATTTGACAAACTAATAAATCTGCCAGCGAACCAAGGAGACCAGATGGCCACAAAAGTGCAGAGCATGTCTCACACACTGAAAAGGGTAGTCAGAGGTTCCTGGTACCCATATTTAACAGTTAGTGGGTCCCGGTGCAGGTCTGATCACCGCTGTGGCAAACATGGTGAGAATTACTACTGGTGCTGGACCGATTATGGCTGGGACTACTGCAGCCCTCCACTGGTGGGAAGTAGAGCTAAAAATGGGCAGTACTGCCAAAGCAACTACACCTGTGGCACATATGGTTATGGATATAAGTGGTGCTACACAGACGATGGCAGTAATGACATGTGCTGTACTTCTGATAGCTGCCACTCAGCTGTGAATGACAAGACCTGCTGGAATTATCACCCCTGTGGATACCATGGCTATGATTACCTGTGGTGCTATACTGATGATAAAGCCAACTGGGAATACTGTTGCAAAGACTGTGGTCAGTAGGCTTACAGTATTACTTTGCCGAGTTGATTGTGTACTTGGAGCACTTACTAACCTAGAAACAAAAAATACTATAATACAAACAACAAGTTAAAACCCTCTGTTGAAGGATCCAAGAATTCTTCATAGCAACCCGTGTGTGTTGCTAAAAAAGAGGAACCATATATTTGTGTTGTGTTTTAGTTTCTTTCTTTTATATTCATTCATTCAGCCATTCATTTATAATCATTTATCATTTATTTAATTATTCCATTTAATCATATAATCATTTATATCAACCATTTAAGCCATTTATGTACTCATTTGATTGATTCATTGATTAACAGTCTTATTTTCTTATTTTTTTCCATTGTTGTTTAATGTTAATTGTGTGGTTTCAAAGATTTCAAATTTGTCATAACGAGTAAATGAGAGAATGTCTGTTTGTGAAACAGTACTTTTCCATTGCTATTGCTTGTACTATAATAAAACGTGCTGGATTTGTGATGGCCAGAAAACGTCTGAGCATTGAAACATACGCAACTAAGATTATTCAATAAACTCTTCTTACGCATGTAATGTATTGTGTCTGTTTCATTTATACACATAGCCGGACAGCATACTCATGCAGAAAGTCAACAAGTGAGACTTCAGGGGAATCATAAATCATAAATGTTAAAAATCATAAACACATGAAATCTGAGTTTTACTAATATGTTTTAAGCAATGTTCATATGTAGTTTGGATTATCCTGTGGGATTACAAATTTAAGAATCTGTTTAAAATATGCTGATCCTATATTCTGACATAGGGTCACAATAAAAACTAAGGTGAAGTACATTGTATTTAGCATTTAAGGTAAATATGATGACATCAGACAAATGATTCTCTCAAGCAAAGTTTGTAGTAAGAGGTTCCTGCCAATTCCTGTTCTCTTATTGTAAGTCAAATGAGCCAGATTACTGAGATGTTCACCTTTTGTTTGTAATGGCTTTTGGTGCCTCTGCCCCAGTCTTCGAGTCGTTAGGATGTTTGGATTAGGACTGGTGTAAATGGGGCAGTTTGCTATACCTGAATACACAGCAAAATCCCCAGTGTTAATTTAACACTCTGAGTGTGGACACATATAGACACTGAAGCAGTGTTAAAGTTAACGAGATAATTAGTGATTAACGAAGTGATGATTGATCATTATTGAAGACACCTGATGTTAATAAGCAGAATCACCAAAGGAGAAAACCAACATTTTTAAGCAACCATTATAGTGGTCAATGTTTGCATTAGTTGGGCTCTTGACCCTTAAATCTTTAATACTAGATTTTGTTTGGCTGCTGTATTTGAGTTGAAACAGCCAGACAAGCCAAAAGCTCAAGTCACCAGGTGATTATGTTTTAACATATTCATTGTTTGATGTAAATCACCTAGAGTCTAATCTCTAAGTTAGGTTTTTTTGTTTTTGTTTTTTGCTTATTGTAATAGCCTTGACAATCCACAGAAGATCCAGCACTTCCTATACATTTTGGAAAGATTTTTTTTACAACCCGTTTAAAAATAAAACTATTTCACCTAGGCACACATAGACATCAAGAACCAGCCCATGAATCTCAACAATGGTGACAAACAGCATATTCAGATAAACAGATCAACTCTGAACTCTCATAATTTATTCATGCCGCAATGCATGATGGGAGTCATGGATGAGTTCTGATTGGCTACAACACGCTTTTTGATGGCCACCGTTGTTGTGATTCTCACACTGATTCTTCATGTCTGTGTGTCTAAATTAAGATAAACTTTTTTTCATCATCTGTCTGATTATGGCAAAACTGATTGATCTTTTGTTGACAGTTTTTTTTTAAATCTGTAAGGAAATTCTATGTTAAATACTCAAGTCACTATATGATGATTAAGTCAAGCACAGTCAATGCCTTCTTATTGCTCTTTGCTTGTCTGGCTGTTATAACTCAGTAATTGCAGCCAAACAAGACCTAATACTGATGATTTAAGGGTCAAGAGCCCAACTAATGCAAACACTGACCACTATAATGGTTGCTTAAAAATTTTGGTTTTCTCCTTTGGTGATTCTGCTTATTAACATCAGGTGTCTTTAATAATGATCAATCATCACTTTGTTAATCACCTAATTATCTCGTTAACTTCAACACTGCTTCAGTGTTTATATGTGTCCACACTCAGAGTGTTAAATTAACACTGGGGATTTTGCTGTGTACTGAATACTATTTCTTTGCATCAGACACTTTAACAGAGAATATATACAAAACATGTCTTATAGTGCAAATGTTTATGCAGATACATGACATTGGACATTTTACTCTTTAAACCAAAAAAATACGTGCTCTAAATTGATGAACATTCTCATCAAATAGATCTGAATGTGTACCGTGCCCACTCTCACAGAGCATAAAGGAAAAGTATTACAATGACATAATTTAAGCATCACAGCCTCCTTTACTCTGAATACAGCGAGCAATATAAACTCTATAAACAATTACAAGAATAACTATTTAGTGTATTTTCACATTACTCCATCAATGATAACTGTCTGAAGCTGTTTTAATACTCTTTTTAATCAGTTTTATTCTTCTATGAAATGTGCTAACGAACTGACTTTCTTTCATGAACTAGATTTTAACTGAACACCAGTGTTTTTCTGGAAATCTCGGAAAATGAAGAAATAAAAGCATTTTACAACTGAATCTGAGTGGTTTTCTTATTAACCGTACTTCACGAATGTTCTTCTAATTGTAATGGCTGACAGAGCCACGCTAAATGAGGTCTGTTAATGTTAATAAGTAATCACAAACACGTTCTTCCTTAACTACCCGTCACGAGCTGCCCGTCACTATACACAACTAATCCATGTTTGTAAAGATCTAAAGTTTATCGTCATGCCTCATTTGGCTTGCTGCTCTCCATTATATGTATATTTAAGAATTCACTTCTTTCTGTTCATGTTGAAAGCTACTATTTTTAACGCTTGTCCACCATTTTGGGTTCAAGTTTTCATTAGTCTCTAAGCTATTTAGGGCTACACATGAGCTCCATAATAATATCATCATGTAACCTTGTTTTTTTTTTTTTTTTTTTTTAAACTTAATTTCACAATGGCTCGAGGCTTAACTCTTTCCCCGCCATTGATGAGATATCTCGTCAATTAAGAGACAATGCTTTCTGCCAAAGACGAGTTTTTACGGCAATCCGTGTTTTAGGTGTATTACGGTAAGGAAAGCCCTGGCACACACAGCAAAAAACCCAGTGTTAACTCTCACGGGAGTTTAAGTCCATACTCAAGTGTTTAACACTAAAGCAGAGTTAAGGTTAATGAGATAATTAGTGAATATAACACAAGGCTAATGTTAATTATTCTAGATAATCTTTATTTGATCTGAATCTCTGAGTTACATTTCCAATAAGAGAACTATAACTCAGAGATTAGACTCTAAATGAATTCAGTGATTCAGGTCAAATAATGATTACTTTTAAACATAATCATCACCACATGGTGACTTGTGCTTCTGGTTTGTCTGTCTGTTTTAACTCAGTTACAACAACCAAACAAAACCTAATGTTAAAAATGTAAGTGTCAAGAGTCCAACTAATAACAAACACTGATCACTATAATGGTGACATAACGAAATGTCATTTTCTCCTTTGGTGATTCTGCTTGTTAACATCAGGTGTCTTCAATAATGGGAAATCATCCAAGTATGTATAACTGCAGACAGGAGAACTCCAAAAGTGGGGTCTTGTCACGCAAAGACTTTCACCATTGGCTCTGGCTTCAGCCAATTGTTACTGACTTACATTTCAAAATAAAACTTTATAAATTAGACATTGTTTCTAGTTGTTCTAAAATAAAATAAAATAAAATATGCTAAACAAATAAATATGCTCAGTGAAAGCAGAAAAGCTTGTGGCCAGTGGCGTTTGGACTGGAGTTTGAACCTCTGCTTAATAAGATAAACAGAAATCCCCCGTGAGCCGTCCCAGCGCAGCGCAGGGAAAGGTTTTACTCTTATCGCTTTGTTTTAAGAAACAGGGGCATCCCGGGACTTGAAATTTGCAGGGTAGGAGGGTGTAGTGATGCCTTGTAACTAAAAAGGTCCCATTGGGGTGATAATCCAGACAGTACCTGTAAAGTAAGTTTAAAAAAAAAAAAAGTTAAGAAAAATTAGGATTTGGATTTGACCTTAATTTTACAGTTTTGGTTTGGCAACTGCCAGTCATTGACCATTTTTTTTTTTGTTTGTTTGTTTTTTTGTTTGTTTTTTTAACGGTCTTTAACCATTATTTCCATTAATGGTAAATGTTTGGCACCCTAAATTTTTTTTACAGCGTTCAATACCAAATCTTCTACGTAGTGTGATGAGCTTCCACGGAGGAATCAGCGTCGCCCTGGCAACCAACCACGTGCACCTGCACGCACTCACCACCGGCTGATCGGTCACAGCTGCACCTCGTCAGCCACAGCCCTCTTAAGCAGCACGTGCTGAAGCAGACAGTCAGACTCTGGTCTCGAGCCGAATGCAATGCTGGTCTAACTTCTCTCTCTTGTTCTTCCCCCAGAAAGCAGCGATTGACCGATCAGCCCACTTTATTTTGGAGCACGATCGGACCTCCACTTTCACCAGGATTGAACACCGAGCACTTGAAGCACCAGCCACCCCAAGCACCACGCACCGGCTCACCATCTTTCACCTTGTTTATTTTATTGTAAATAAATCCATCCTCCGGGGCCTTGTTTTCACCAAGCCTGCCTTGTCGAGTGATTCTTCACCCCGTGACAGTATCCTATGAGAGTAAGACCAATTGCAACATGTTGCACATTCTTGCAGTAACAATACACACCTTTTAGAAATGGGACTATAGAGCATATTTGTTAGAGATGAATAGATGTATTTGTTGCCATTTCAATATGGTGCCTTGTGTTTTAGTTCTGTGGATGAGATCAGCATGTAAATGTTGTTCTATGAACCAGTAACAAGACATGCTCTTTGAAGATGATATATCAATATTGTGCTATTTAAATTCATTCATTGACTGAATGTCAAACTCAGTCTTAACAAATGCAACATGTTCTTTTAGGGAGCGTTGTAAGGCTGTGTGAGCGTCTTTCCTTACATTTCAATAGCTTTTTCTGTGTTCCAGTTTCCATGCACACACAGTCAGCGTGAATAGTGTTAATGTTGTATCAATCATCGCTCCTGTCTGAAACCAGACAAAGTGGATATGCTTGTTTTTTTTTTGTTTTATGGCAAAGAACCTCTGATGTGATAAGTAGAACTTTTTAGAAAGAGGATTAGGAAGAAAAAAAAGATTTAGTGGTTTAAGTTTGATTGAGTGAACCACAATTTTATATCCAGTTCCGTTTTCAAAAGAGTTTATACAGAATATGTTACAGTCTGCACAAATGTCCCTGTTTGTTAGGACAAAATGTTTGAAGTATCTTATTTTTGTTAAAAAATTAGCTGTTTTTAAAATACACATTTCAGCATTATTCAGCACTAATCTGTGTGTGCATTTTCCTTGATAACCAGTCAAGTTGACTCATGATACCGTTTAGTATATTGCAATCGCATATCGCAATATTGACCTCGATAAAAACCCACAAAACACATGCAATCTACCTGAGGGAAGACATCTTTAAACCTGAATCTCATGTTGAAGCACAATTCAAGCATCAAAAGCAGCCCACACTCTAATGAATTACTTTTCTTTAACTAAGAATATGCATTTTTCATTCATTCATAGGCTATATGGCTGCAATAATATTTGAATTCAAAATGTTGCCATTGTTTAAAAAAAAAAAATGCTTTACTGACTGATGTTTCAGACTTTCAGTTGATATGCTTTCAAATATTATGCCATAAATATACATGAATATAGGCTATGACACTGGTACACAGCAAAATCCCCAGTGTTAATTTAACACTCTGAGTGTGGACCAGAGGTGTCAAATCCAGGTGCCATGAGTAAAAGTTCTCCCCAGTATTTTGTTCCAATCACCTGGATTTGCTAATTATCAAGTTAGTTTTTCAGCCAGTAGGTCAGAGATGGGACCAAGTCATTCCTTTCGAGTCCTTTCACAACACCACATGCATTGTTACAAACAGAAATCTAACGCAGGAGGTCAAGGGTCAAGAGCACAACTAAAGCAAACACTGATCTCCATGATGGTGGCATCATTTTAACCACTAAAACATCAACATCTGATCCTCTGTAATTCTCAGTAACAGCAGGTGTTCATCACTAATGCATAATCATCATTTAATTAGTCACTAATTATCTCATTACCTTTAACTCTTTGAGGACTTGGGATTTGACTCGAGACTTGCTTGTGACTCGAAAGGAATGACTTGGTCCCATCTCTGACCTCCTGTCTGAAAAACTAATTTGTTATTTAGCAAATTCAGGTGATTGGAACAAAATACTGGGGAGGACTTTTACTCATGGAACCTGGATTTGACACTTCTGGTGTGGACACATATAAATACTGAAGCAGTGTTAAAGTTAACGAGATAATTAGGTGATTAACGAAGTGATGATTGATCATTATTGAAGACACCTGATGTTAATGAGCAGAATCACCAAAGGAGAAAACCAACATTTTTAAGCAACCATTATAGTGGTCAGTGTTTTCATTAGTTGGGCTCTTGACCCTTAAATCATCAATATTAGGTCTTGTTTGGCTGCAATTACTGAGTTATAACAGCCAGACAAGCAAAGAGCAAAAGTCAATAAGATGGCATTGACTGTGCTTGGCTTAATCATCTTATAGTGACTTGAGTATTTCCTTACAGATTACCAAAAAAAACTGTGAACAAAAGATCAATCAGTTTTGCCATAATAAGACAGATGATGAAAAAATGTTTATCTTAATTTAGACACACAGACATGAAGAATCAGTGTGAGAATCACAACAACGGTGACCATCAAAAAGCGTGTTGTAGCCAATCAGAACTAATCCATGACTCCCATCATGCATTGCGGCATGAATAAATTATGAGAGTTCAGAGTTGATCTGTTTATCTGAATATGCCGTTTGTCACCATTGTTGAGATTCATGGGCTGGTTCTTGATGTCTATGTGTGCCTAGGTGAAATACTTTTTTTTTTTTAAACAGGTTGTATTGTAAAAAAAATCTTTCCAAAATATATAGGAGGTGCTGGATCTTCTGTGGATTGTCAAGGCTATTACAATAAGCAAAAAAACCTAACTTAGAGATTAGACACTAGGTGATTTACGTCAAACAATGAATGTTAAAACATAATCACCTGGTGACTTGAGCTTTTGGCTTGTCTGGCTGTTTGAACTCAAATACAGCAGCCAAACAAAATCTAGTATTAAAGATTTAAGGGTCAAGAGCCCAACTAATGCAAACACTGACCACTATAATGGTTGCTTAAAAATTTTGGTTTTCTCCTTTGGTGATTCTGCTTATTAACATCAGGTGTCTTAAATAATGATCAATCATCACTTTGTTAATCACCTAATTATCTCGTTAGCTTTAACACTGCTTCAGTGTTTATATGTGTCCACACTCAGAGTGTTAAATTAACACTGGGGATTTTGCTGTGTGTAAAACTTCTACCACTCAGAAATCATACAGTATTGACATTTAAAATACAGTTAATTTGGAAGAACAGGGGAATTTCCTCTACATGGATATAGTCAATTATGAATAGAGTGCATGCATTATTATTAGGCCTGTTGATATTCTGGTCATATTTTTTTTTCCAAGCACATTTACCATTTCCAAACAACATCAATCTTAATTACTGCTATTAATTTTGTATTTAATCATTTATAAGTTATATAAAATTGTTCAAGTGTATACTTAGGTGTGCATAATTATTAGGTAGCTTTTCTTGTACAGATAAAATGAACCAAAAAAAAGAGATTTATTAAATGCCCATGAGATATATTCAAAACTAATACAATACAGAATCTGCAAAGTAAGGCAAAATGCTCACTAGTCAGAAAAAAACAGGTGGAAAAGAAAAGACATGTTAGCTGCAAAAGAATTAAGAATTAGGTGTGAAACAATCAGGAACCATTTAGTCTCCAGCGCCACTATTTTCCAAAACTGCAACCTACCTCCCACATAGCTACGTAGTGTCAGCCCACATCTGTCACATGTGTAATGATGATCTGGCCCACATGCAGCGTGGAATGATGCCACTTGAATGGACCGCTCATGTTTGCCAGATCTGGGCCACAAGCAGGCCATAGCAATGCCACATGTCAGCCAAGAGCAAAGAAATAAACCACACTGGAGCTTACCTGAGCCACAAAATCTTTGTATATTATTTATAGAGTCCTCTCAGCTTGTCTAAGCTTGTTAACAAGCAAAATCACTGAAGCAAAGAAGAGAACAGAAAAAAAAGAAACTCAAGAACTACAACTGACTTAAGCCACAGCCTTAAATGAAATCAACTGAAGATAAAAGACATTAAATCTGTGAAGATCTCAGCAGAGGAGGATTAAACAACTCCACAAACAGCTTCACCAGCTTCACGCATTACAAACCAGATCGACTTTCTGTCAGATGTCTACAGAAGTTCCTATTGAGAATTAATGGGGGGTTTTATCTAATGTTTGTTTCATTTGAATGATGATTAGTGTTTCCATTAGTTGGACCTTTAACTCATTTGTCTTGGTCTTTTTGACAAACAAATGATAGTTTGCTGATGGTTTCACAATTATTGTGTAATAGCCTGATACACTGAGATAATTTTAATCTAGTAGTTGAGTAATTTCAGGCTTTATCATTACAAACCTTGTTCTACCGCAACATGAGTTGCAACATCGGCCTGAAGATTTAGAAAGAAGAAGAAGAACGGGGTGGGGGTGAAAGAAACAAAGCTGTCCCACAGAGATATAAGCAATCTGCATGTGAACCTCAACAATAGTGACAAAATATTCAGCTAATCGGATCCATTCTGGACATCACAAGAAGCGACGAAAAGACACAACAAAAAATAAAAACAGCAAAGACACAAAATTGATTAAACTGTCAACACTGCACTGGCTCCCTATTAAACATCGTATAGATTTTAAATCTTGCTAATTATAAAAAGCTCTAAATGGTTTAGCTCCTCAGTACCTGAGCGTTCTCAAAACTCTGGCAATTTGATAATACCTAGAATACCAAAATCAACCGCGGGCGGCAGATAATTTTCTTATCTAGCGCCCAAACTCTGGAACAATCTACCCAACACTGTTTGGGATGCAGACACACTGTCAGTTTAAATCTAGATTAAAGACCCATCTCTTTAACCTTGCTTACACATAACACATTAACATATTCCTATAATTCAAATCCGTTAAAGGGCTGTTGGGCTGCATTAATTAGGTCAACCGGAACCGGGAAAACTTCCCATAACACCCGATGTACTCAGTGCATCGTCAGAAGAATGGCATCTACGCTAATATTAGTCTGTTTCTTTCTTATTCCGAGGTTACCTTAACCACCAGATCCAGTCCATATCCAGATCAGATGGTGGATCGGCACCTAGAGACGACCTCTACAGCCCTGAATGTCAGCGGAGACCACATCGACTAGATGAGCCCCAGAGACGGATCCCCAGTGAAGACCACATCACCTAGACGACCGTCTGCACAAGACCACGGGAACCAGATAAGTCCTCTGCGTCTGGCCAGAGGAGAACTGGCCCCCCGACTGAGCCTGGTTTCTCCCAAGGTTTTTTTCTCCATTTGTCACCAATGGAGTTTTGGTTCCTTGCCGCTGTCGCCACTGGCTTGCTTAGTTGGGGACACTTTTTCTTCAGACGATATTGTATACTATTTGAACTGAACTGAGCTAGATGATGACATCATTGAATCCATTGATTAACTGCCTTTACCTTAAAATTGAGTGTTTATTGTTGCCCTTTTGCATTATTGATGCACTATTTCCTATTTAATACTGTACAGCCGCTTTGTCACAATTCTGTATTGTTTAAAGTGGTATATAAATAAAGGTGACTTGACTTAATCACGCGTGCTTTTAAGCCAAATCCACGCTAAAAAGAATAACATTAACTGACATCTGGACGTGACTCTCCGCAATCTCTGATGAAATTGGTTGGGTGTGTTGGATTACAAATTTCTAAAAGGTTATGTATATTGTGATTTAGCAGACAGCCCAAGCCCTGAGACAGTAACCTTTTGTCTTTATACATTTCCTGAGCATCTGGCAGGTTTCCCAAGTTAAGTGTGAAGTCTAAGCTCAAGGTACAACTGTGCCTTTTGTTTAGCACCTTTGCATTTGAATGACACTTGTATGCTAAATAGATCAAGGCTGGGAAAAATCTTTTACTGGGCTGATTTCCTGTACCACATTTGCATGCTTTGTTTAGATTGATTCCACCTCTATGTACTCCGCCTCCTTCAAACCTATATACTTTGCTGTGCTGAGATATTGTCAGACTTTTGAGGACTGCAGAGCTACGCAGCGCATTCTCAATAAAGAATTCTGCTGAAGATACCCAAGAGTCTCCTGGTCTTCTGAGTTTCCAACAGTTTTGGTGCCGTGACCCGGATAGAGCTCCTCACCTGAATCCAGATTGAAGCTCAACAAGCTCAACAAAGATCTGACTTCGTTCCAGACTGAATCTTTCTGTACCAAGGGTTGGTGAGTATC